>NC_040230.1:7312966-7615996 GCF_001444195.1 Xiphophorus couchianus
GTACATCTGTGTTTTAGAGGCTACAGGCAGCTCTGTGCAAAGGTTACAGCCTAATCAAAATTTTGAGAAATTCAGGAGGTTCTCACTTTAGGTACCTTAGGCCAGTGGTTCTCAAATGGGGGTAGGTGTACCCCTGGGGGTACATGGAGGTACTGCAGGGGGTACGTGAAGCTTTTCAAAATATCTTTAAAAAATCAGTAGGCTCCTCATAAGTCTTGGGAAAAATTAGTTTGTAAAAAGTTCGATAAAATATAAATGTGTGTTCATGCACTGAATTATTATTTATGTATATATTTAATTTTGTACCATTACAGAGACCAATATAAATTAGCAGCGTTTTGCATATTTCAGTTTTGACTGGTTTTATACCTTCCTGGTGGTCACCGTCTTCTATTTTTCTTTTTTGTTTAACCATGCAATGTTTGCAATTTGGATGTATTTGTCAGGTTCACTGATATAAGTTGTTTGGCTTTAATAAATCAGACAGTGATTTTACAGCACTGTACCTCTTTTTTATTCCAAAAATGTTTTGCCCGTGTCAGGGGGTACTTGACTAAAAATATATTTTTAAGGAGGTACATCACTGAAAAAAGTTTGAGAACCACTGCCTTAGGCAATTGGGTTTGCATTGTAAAGTTATGAGAAATTAGAAATATACTATTAATTTATGAATTGCATTACGTAGTTGTCGTACTATTCGTATGGTTAATATTGAGTTAAAGTTAGTAAAGATGATACAAAGTAAATTAAAATAAGCAAAAAACTGACTAACGTCATTCTAAGCTACACTAAAGTTAGTATTTGATCAAATTTCTATATGCCAAGCTACATGAAGGTCCTTGACTTCAATCATTAAAAGAAAAAATATCTATTTTAAAGATTGTTTTTAGATTATGGATTTCAGTAGGGGTGAATTTATATTTTAAATTGAAAATATTTGTAAATGTACATTTTTATTCCTTTACCCTGACACTGAATCCAACAGCAAAGAAGTTATCAGGACACATCTCTGGCCAGGTCCAGTCTCCAAATCTCTCTCCGTTGTTCACAGTCAGCACAGATCTGTACTGTCTGCTGTTAAAATCTTTGCCGGCTCGCTGCAGAAACTCCTTCTCACAAAAGCCGCTGGAGGCCACAGCTAGCAGGACCACGATACTGAGCAGACTCGACATGCCGGCAACAGGAAAGTCAGTGTCTTCCCTCTGGAAGGCTAAAAAACAAGTAAGAGCTAAAGGTTCCAACTCAAAGCTCTTATAGCTTCCCTGTAGTTTCTGGTATCAGCATGAATCATTTACAGAGTCACATTACGGAACGGCGTGGGAATAAACAGCTGGAGGTGGAGAAAGAGAAGACGCAGGGGCTCTATTCAGCCTTCAGTGATATTTTGCAGCTCAGCAGTGGATCTTATCACCAGAAAGAGAAAAACAGGCAATAGAGTTCTTTAACCTGCAGGCTGCAACAAAAAGTTTGTGTTAACTTTAAAACGGAAAATGCAAAGACTAAAATAATACATCATGCATCATGGGTAAGAAGATATATTAAATAGGAGAAAGTTACTAAATTAAATTATTGACAAGGTGTTCTGGCAATGTAAATAAGGCGTTCTACAATCAATTAAACAATTCTACAAATTTAGCATCTGACCAAATATAGCTATTTTAGTGCAGGTTTCTAAAACTGGCTGAGAAAACTTTAAAACTCTGCCAAATGTTGAGGCTTTATGCTGGATATTACCTTATCGAGATAAGGTGACTGATATTACCTTTGGTATGATCCAAACTGTTCGCAACCCTTTCCTGTTTCCGTTGTGCTTTTTAAATGTCCCACATGAGCAAGAGTATGCATCAAAGATTTAACTTTACCTGTCTTTGTACTTCCTGCAACCTCCAACTATTACGTCATTTAAATAGATTGATTGATTTTGATTAAACTCTCACAGCTTTCTCTGTATCTAATTGAGATGAAGTTGTGGATAAATATCTGTCCAAATATCTGTCCAAAACTGAATCCAATAAAATTACTGTATATAAGATTTTTCTTTTCTGTGTATTTGATTAAGAACAGTGGGAGTTTTTTTCCACAAACAAATGTGAAGCATAAAAGTTTCCAATTTAAAAAAGCACACATATACGACTTACAGAAACAAAGTCTATTTATAATTTAAATTTGTTGTCTTTTTGCAGGTGAGCTCAAGAAGGTTTTATTTCATAGAAGCAACTCTGAATTTATTTAAGAAAATGTTTGTTTGTCTGACAGCATTTAGCTTTACATACCATACAACATTTATAATACAGCATGTAATGGCTATTAACTAGAGAATAGAAAGAAATATTCATCTTTGTGTGATCACTTTTGCATAATGTCCCCTTCCTAAAATAATGGCCTAAGTCATTTTTGATGTGATCTTTTCATGTGAATTGCAGAGAATAAAAGTATCTCCACAATGAAAAATCTACTCAGGTGCATTGAGGTTCTTTTCTTCACAGGAGTACTTGCTTTATCCTTTATTTAACATATTAATCTAATAATGTTTTAAAAATATAAAATGTAGTTTGGATGTAGTTATCTTCTTCTTTGCTTTATTTCATCATGGTGACAAGCCATCATCCAAAGTGTTTTTATGTGAAAAACAAGTTTGGTGTAAAATGAACAGTCTTGTGTCAACTGGAACATGTTTAAGTTGGAGATTATGTTCCGACAAAAACTGGAAGGCTTTGTACGATGATGTCATCTAAGACTTTGTTGACAGAAATGATAAGGCAGGAGTTGTGCCAAGTTGCTTTACATTTTGCTGCAATACGTCAGCTTGTCACTTTCTCACAAATCTGTTACCTGTAGGACACAGCTTAAAGGGACATGTATAGAAAAAAATTCTATCCCTCCTTCAAACTCTAACTCCAAGCCCAATTCCAACCCTAATTTCAACCCTCCTTCCAACTATTCTACAAACCCTAACTCCAACCATAATTCTGAGCCTCCTTTCAGTACTCTTTCCAACGGTGAATCCAAATCCAACATTCCTTCCTTCCCTCCTTCAAATCTTCATTCAACCCTCCTTCCAACCCTCATTCCAGTCCTCCTTCCATACCTATCTCCAACCCTTCATTTAACCCTCATTTTAATCCTACTTACAATCCTAATTACAACCCAATTCTAAAACTTTTTTCAAGCCTCCTTCCAACCCCAAGTCGAACCCCAATTTCATCCATCTTCCAACCTTAATTCCAACCCTCCTTTCAGCCTTAACTCCAACCCTCCATTAAACCCTCCTTCAAACCTTAAGTCCAACCCTAATTGCAATAATCATTTCAACCCTCCTTCCAAACCTCTTCCAAACCTCCTTCTAACCATAAATTCAAACCTAGTACCAACCCTAATATCAACCCCTTTTCCAAACCTCTTTCCATACCTAATTCTAGCCCTCCTTCCAACCCCCATTCCAACCCTAGTTCCACCCTCCTTTTAAAACTCTTTCTAACCCTTTCTTTCTTACATTTCTGCAAGTCTTCTCTAGTTGACTTCAAATGCTACGACAATTTTCAGTGAAAATATTCAGTTTAAGGCATTCACACTGAATTTTCACAGGAAATGCAAACTTTTCAAATTACACATTTTCAATCACTTTTTTGCAAGGAAATATTTCAATAATACGTTATTGACATTTAAATGTGAAGTAACATGTAATAATTAGATGGGATAATAATAAAATAGAATTTTTCTGTCAGCTTACACAATAAAGTCAGTGGGTAGAACTAAAATTACAGTAGAAGGTAGTCTGCAAAAAATCTGCTTAAAACAACAACAATAAGCATAGAAATAATTATTGATAAATGCAATTTTTATTATTAAATTTAATATAGTTCTAACATAGAAATATGAATTTCATGGCTTATGTACTTACAGTATTAAATTGTGACACTTTTAATTAAAGACACTTTAAAAAAACAGAAAAATCTTCCTTGCTTGTTTCAGATTAGATTTTGTAATCTGTAAATTATAATCTGAAGTGTCAACCTTCTCTTCTGGGACAACTGAAACTCTGACCTCTTCATTCTCTCCTCTATGTTGCCTTCACTTCCCAAAGACAAACACTTGAACAATGCTCTCCTGACATTTGGAGGCAGTGAGGTGTTAAAAATTATCCAAGCACAAAATTAGCTGAATGACCTGCTGCTTTAAAGTCAAGAACAGAGAAGACCCTTGTGAGTTAAACAGATTTCCTCAGAGCACTTAATCAGTCGTGTGGGGATAGTTTTCTTTTAAATGGAGAAAATGAAGCCAATGAAGTAGAACCGGAGAGTTTTAGAAGATAGAGTTTAGGAGGAGAACTGTTAAAACCTTAACTCTTATTAGTCCATCTCTCAGTTCAGACATAATTAAGAAAATAATCAACAAAGTACTCCAGCTGAAATAATGCATCCCACTTCATTAGTGACCAAACTCTTTATAATTGTTTTCATGTCATTGTTGGTAACTGACTGAATGATTCCTCTGAGAAGAAAGAGTAATTAAGCTGGTGTTCTAGCTTCAAACCAAAACGCTGATTTGGACTTTTTTTGTACTAGAATATTGCCTGCAAAATGCAGACTCCTGTCAATAAATTTATTGAATTGAGATTTGTCCTGGGATCAGTTCCCAAGAGGTTTTGCACAGTTAAAGTACAAATTTTCACAGGAAACAGTAATGAATTGGAGACTGACAACTTCATTATAACCTTTATATACAGTACAGACCAAAGGTTTGGACGCACCTTCTAATTCAATGGGTTTTCTTTATTTTCATGACTATTTATAAGGCAAGAAATCCCACTTATTAACCTGACAGGGCAGGTTGACCTATGAAGTGAAAACCATTTCAGGTGACGACCTCTTGAAGCTCATCAAGAAAATGCAGAGTGTGTGCAAAGCAGTAATCACAGCAAAAGGTTGCTACTTTGAAGAAACTAGAATATAAGGGGTATTTTCAGTTGTTTTACACTTTTTTGTTTAGTGCATATTTACACATGTTTTATTCATAGTTTTGATGCCTTCAGTGTGAATCTACAATGTCAATAGTCATGAAAATAAAGGAAACTCATTGAATTAAAAGGTATGTCCAAACTTTTGGTCTGTACTGTATATATTTGAAGTTTAGTTCTTAAAATGAACTTTGAAATCATTACTCAGTATCTAAGAGATTGATATGTCCTCAGAACATGCCTTAAAAAAAAATCTGCTGAGTTTGGGATTAAGTTTGAAAAGTCAAATTCATGCCTCAATCTTCAGACACTCCTGAAATAAAATAAACCATGTATCCCATCCATCACTGTGAAAATAATTAGATTCAGACCAAATAAATCCAACAGAGGTATAGTAGGGCATTGTTATTCTGTGTTGGCAATAAAACATAACTCGGCATGACAAATGTCATCGCAGATTAGGCACCGACTGCCAGATTGTTTTATGTCTGATTGTTCCTCTGTAAATGTACAAGTGATGACACAGAAAACTAGAGAATGGGAGGCACAGCTTTAGAATCCTAAATGTTGTGTTTTAATCCAGGATTCTAACAACTTATCCTAAAAACTGAAGAAAAATATTCTATTCTATGATTTAATTTCATTGTTCGACAACTCAAATGACCACACAGGAAAGGTTTTTCAATGTAATCACAAAATAAACAGGATAATCTTGACTCTCATTGGGCGCCATGTACAGAAAGTCAAAAGTGTGTTTATATTACCTGTTGTTGACAACTCCAACTTAAACTTAAGCCATTTCCTGTTAACATTTTTCACATCAAGCTTGAATAAAGAGAACAGAGGCATACCATGTACTGAACCTAGAGGAATGACAAAATTCACTCTGGAATGGGGAGAGGATGCATTAACATGTTCAAATTGGATATTTTAAGTGGAGATTTACAGCTCTTCTTGATTAAATAGAGCATTAAAATTAAAGGCATTACTATTGCATTTAATTCTGAATTTACAAATTATGTTTGTGTCCCTTAAATTTGAACTCAAAGTCCAAATCACACATGGTGCAGTTAAAGACTCTCGCTTGTCCCCACACAGTGGGCCATATATGACAGAGGGGAAGGCGAGCGTTGATCTGTGTCACATTATGTCAAAACCGTATTATGAAGAGGATGTTTTATCATCTCATCTCCTGCTGGCTGCTTTTCTGTCAAACCTCTTTGGCTGAGTTGTGGTGTTTGCAGGAGCTCTTCAGCGATTAATGATTTGTTCTCTGATGTGTCATTTTACTCTTATTTTTTACTTATCGACATTAACATTGGTTAATCTACAGTATTAAACCATACAGTTCATGGCTGGCTCAAGGTTGAATGAGGCCTCACTTCCTGTTAAGAAAACAGATTATGTGGAATCTGGGGACAAAGTTAATGGGCTGAGCTTAAAAATAATCACAGATTATTTGTTATTTGCTGAGACGCAGCTGTGAACAAACCAAAGCTCAAACACAAAGAAAAACCTAAATTTGTAGCCTCATTAGATGGTGATTCTTCACAAGATACACTTATATGTAGCTAAGAGGAACTAATTAGATGAACTATTCATGGAGAGCTCCGCGAGGAGGAACTTCAGTAACTGAACAGTATTTTGTGTTATAGTCTTGCCCTTACAGTACAACATTTTATTCTTAAGTTTTTATATATTTTAATACTTTTTATCTTTGTGTGAACCTACATGCCTCAATGTTATGCCGGTGTTTTGATGTTTACTTTCCCATTGCTTAACATTGAGAGATATTTCTATTCTACTCTACAAATGTCATTAAAATTTCTTGTATACCTGGAATCAAGTGGAATGTATTTATGACTTTTTATTATGACCCGTTTTGTAAAGTGCTTGAGATGACAATGTGAATCGGCACCATGTAAATAAACTGGTCTGAATTTTCTTACACCTTGACAGTTTCTAAAGTCCAAACAGCTCTTCCTGACATTGAAACTCATCTTTCACTTTGCAATTTTGGATTTATCTTTAACAAAGGACAGCTTGCAACAGAATGAAAATGTTTCACCTTGAACTGAAAGCCAGTAAATTCAGCATATAGACTGTAACATATCTGCTGCCACCTAGAGGAACCAAGTTATCATCACAATAAAAATGACAGTTTTCGAACAACTCCAGCACACTGGGTTTTTAATAGAAACTAGAAATGTCAAACAGAGACACAAAACTCACATTAGTCCTACAGAAGAGATTATTTGGTGTAATTTACAGTCCAATGAGAGGGTTTCCTCTAATAGAAGTAATTAGCTTAACAGGAGGCAGCAGTCTTAACAGTGTAAACAACTACTGGAATGACATTAATACATAAAAAGGGGAAAAAGTTGAAAAAGCAGAAATACATTACTTTGTGCAACAGCAAATACAGTTAAAGTATTTTATACAAGCGTTTCTTTTTGTGAACATTCAACAGCAGGTTCAACTTTTTGTAGTTTCAGGATCTCACTTAAATTCTTTAAGGGGGAAACTTAAAATAACTTTTTTAATAAGCAGCCACACTTGTTCCAGTAAGTGCAGTGCAACCAAAAATATTTGTTTGAAAAAAATGTTTCAGTATTAAAGATGTGTTCAATAAATAGAACATTCAGGAGCCCGATAGTTTTGATGCTTTTGTTTTTCTGTTTCTTTTGAAGAAGGAAAAACTGTAGCAGTTTTTCAGTTAGTGTTATTTTAATAATAAAAAAAAGAAATTTTAGGAGAACTCCCACTAAATCAGTCAAATCTGGAAAATGTGCAACTTACTGCTAAACTTTGTAATTACAGTAAGTCAAACTTATTCTATACAGTTCTACAAACCCACTACTGTACAGGATTGATGACTGACTACAGCAGAAATGTCACCGCAACACAGAGAGGAACAAGTCGTGCTTCAAACCGTTAAATGTAATTAACTTCGGGTTTTTACATAAGTATGAAAAGCACCATATGGTCGCTTTTAAACACCACTAAAATGCTGTTGGATCTGGAACATGAGAAGGAAGCACATAGTTCTGCTAACATCTGGTTCCTTCAACATTTAAAATCAAACCGGAACTGAAGTTAAATTTAAGAAAGCTAAGGTCCGCGACTAAAGGTTTGCTGGTTCAAACTCCAGGATGTTTTGAGATATGGGAAAAAATAACTTGTTCATCTGTTCAGGATAAACTTAAGTGCCAGCCAATTGCAGATCTGAGTACAGTCCGTTTTTCCACATCATTTTTTTTTTCTTTCTTTTTTTTTAAATAGCGCCTCCCTCTTTGGGGATAATAAAAATCTTCTTTATAAAAGAAACAATAAAATTGTACAGGTATTTACAAAGCCGGGGGAGGAAAAACCAAGGCATTTTGTGTTTGGGGATTTGCATCTTTTAGTCCCACATTCACAATAAATTTAGCTGATTTCTCAGTTGGAAAAAAAAAAAAAAACAAAACAAAAAAAAAAAAAAAAACTGTTTCAGGGTGTATTGTGTCCTGGGCCAGCCCAAGTCCCTGAGTTATCAGTGCTTGTTTTGTTTTAAGCTTGTGTTTATGAATTCAAGTCGAGTCTGAATCACTTGTGTCTGACGACGAGGACGAAGAAGAGGAAGAGGAAGAGTCTGAACTGGAGCTGCTGCCGCTGAGGCGTGACGGCTGGGCGTGCGCCTCCACAGCGTTGGGCTTTTCCACTGAGAAGAGCAAATAGAAGTTAGAAAGAGACTTACTTATAACAGGAAGACCATGTTTGCACCAAAATCACACCTCTAAAGATGAGCCAATGATTTTCACCACACCTCCAACACTGTCTGAGGATTTATGGAGATATGAACCAAACATGGTGTGCCTTCCGGCCAAATATCTCTGATGCCCATTATTTTTAGAAAGTGGAGGTTTTCTTGTACATAACTTTCCCACATAATTGTTCGGTATAATTGCATTAGTACTCTAATGAACACATGATGACTTCAGGAAAGGTTGGCAACAGGGAATAATAATTCCCACTGTAAAAATGATAGACTTACGCTGACTGCTGGTCTCCTTCCCAGACTGATTGGAAGCAACAGTTACTTATTTTTCATTTTAAACATGAATGGATGGATTTAAGTGGTTGAATCTTATCAAAACTCACCTAAACCACAAAAATATATGTATAAAAAAAGTTTTGTATTGGTAATATTTACTTAAACTAGAGTTATTTTCTTTTTTGAATCTAAATTTTTTTGAATGTTTTCTTTATAACAAGGGAAATTTGCATTTGAACAGCAGAGTGTGAGCTCACCTTTAGGCTTAGTGGTTTTTTTCACCGAGTTGAGCTGTCCACTGACGTCCTGCAGCCTCCTCTCCAGCTCCCTCCTCTTCTCCAGAGTCAGCTCCTCCTTAGACATACTGCCTTTATTCTTCACTTCTGCAAATAAACATTCACATGTTGATTTTGGAAAACATTTTTTGCAGTAGATACATCTTTTGCTACACATGATGAAGCGTGCATTAGTGTTATTGCATTTTAGAAAGTAAAATGTCCTTAAAGGACTGGAAATATTTGTTTATTTGCAACTTTTAATACGTTTGTTATATTGTATTGAAAAGGCTTAAGTGGTCAAATGAAAAATCTGCAGAATCTTCCACATTTTTTTATCCAATCAATCGATTAATCATCAGAAAAAACAGATTACTAAAATAATTGTTAGTTGAACTCCCAAACTACATTCAACTTTTAAATGTGGATCTCAATGAATCAAAACATGACGAAGGTTATTTTTTCCTGCAATGTAGTTAAAAGGAACATTTGGATTTTGGTTCATTTTTGATGAATATGAATTTCAGCTAAAGAAGTCAAATAAATAAAATGGATTCTTGATACTCAGTTCTGCTTACTGTAAGTACGTCTGTGTTTTGTACAGTATATAAGAATAACCCTTTTCAATTGTTCTATAAACACATAAAAACAGGATAGAGGACATTACCAATCAATAGATGGAGGCGTTATCTACCTTGCTCACCGTAAGGCTTACGGGGTTTCTTTCTCAGACACGTCATGACGTAGCGCTCCAGCTCCTTCAGTGTTGACGGCTTTAAGGTTTCAAAGTCGATTTCGATCTCCTCCGGGTTGGTGTCCCTCAGGGACGGCTCCCTGGACTGGATGATGTGGACCACCCGGCCGAGCTTCTCGCCTGGCAGCTTGTTGATGTCGAGGCTGAGCTGGCGCTTCTCGTCGTACGTCATGGGAACGATCTCCTCCTCTTCCTCCGAGTCGTAGTGGGGAAGCAAGGACGGGGCCAGCGTTGGATAGAAAGGTTTCTTTGCCGTCCTGGAGGACGAAATGAACAGCAGCAGCTGTCAGAGGTCAGGTTTGTTTTCGATTAAAAAAGAAATAAGTTGCATGAAAAAGACGAAGGTTTTGTACACTTTTCCCATAGTAAGATTCAAGAACTCAGATAGAAACAATACAAATGAACTAAAGAATTTTTTTTTTTATAGCAGGGATAAGGTAAACTAAAATATAGTAACGTTATGTCTCATTCGCATACACCCTGTACACTGGTCAGAAAACAAAACACTTAAAAAAATGTTTTAAATCACCCAATTTCATGAGCTTCAACATATAAAACATTTAAGGCAAGCTTTATTTCAATTCTACAAATCAATAACAAGGAATAATAAATGTTCATTACGATCTAAAATTGTGTTACGGTAAATTACATTCCCTATCCCTAACCCTAACCCAAGCACTTTCCAGGACCTTATACAGAAATCAAAGACTTTGCAAACACCTAACTGAAACTGAAGCGCCAGTAGAAACCCTGCATGGGGATTAAGATTGTTTTCTGCTACTAACTTGTTGTTCTTGTTGCTCTTCTTTGTCTGGGCTTTCTTCACTTGTGAAACGCCTGCTCTGGCTGATTTGCTCTTCAACATCTTGCCCGGCATCTTCCATTCCTCTGAACCGGCTCTGCTCCGGCCAGCACGGCTACGCTTCTCTATCTTCTTCTTTTTCTTCTTCTCTTTCTTCTCCTTTTTCTCCTTTTTTTTCTTGGGTTTGACAATGGGACCTTGGGACAGAGCAGCCAGCTGTTCATGCACGGCCCGGAGCTGTAAATAAAAAAAACAAAACACATTTTATAAATTAGTCTCTTTCACTGGGATGTTTTAGTGAACTAAAAAGGGGATGCGAATGACACGGTGGGCGGAACACTTACTTGAGTACACACCTGATCCTGTAACTCAGCCAGGCGGTGTGCACGCTCTTCTTCGCTGTCTGAGCTCAGGCTGCTCTCGCTCTCTTCACTGTCGCTGCTGGGCTCGCTCTCAGAGGTGGAGGAGGACGACGAGGAGGAGGACGAAGAAGATGACGAAGACGACGTGGGATGTCCGATGACGGACATGGCCGTGTGTTCCATCAGCGGTTCGTCTGGCATCTTGGCAAAACGGAACTCAAAAACGTCCTTAGGAAAAAAATAAATAAACGGTTCCTCATTCCTCAAACTGAGCGTCAGACATGAAGCGTGGTCTGGTCCAAGCAGAAAGATCCGCTCACCTGCAGCTTCCGTGCCATCGCCACGACGTCGTGGTCCGGTGGGTTGTATTTGTAGCAGTTTGAGAACATCAGTCTGACGTCGCTGGCAAACTGTTGGGCGTCCCTGTATTCACGGCAGTCCATCTTTCTCTGATATACAGTTTGAAAAAAAAAACATGTCAAAATAACTCCCAGGAAGCTCTTGGTTTAAATTACCATATTACAAAACAAATATATGAGACCTAAAAAGAAAGCAACTAAATCACAAAAAAATAATTATAGAATTTCAACAAATGTTATGGTCAAGTTAAAAATCAAATAATCTAAGTATTTTGTAATAAAAAAGAAGCACATATACTACATACTAAAGAAAAGAAACGATCCATCTTTAACAAAAATAAAATACTCAACTTAAAATGCTTAAAACTGATGCTACATTTCAAATTTGAAGGAAATTCTGTAGTAGTTGTGAGATTGTGTTCTACTTTAACTTAAAAATAAAATAATGTTCAGGATAGTTTTTTATTTTGAGTAATTGACCAACTACCCTGCTTGATAACAGGCTTATATTTAGCTTTATCCTTTAGTTCTAATGGACCATCTGACTGTAGCAAACAGCTATGAAATTACTTCAGCAAACACCAATGCCGACTCCTCTGTGTAATGCTTTGATATAAATAATTTAGCCCATTAACATGTTTTTTTTGTAGTTCCCATTATTTCTGTCCAAACATAAATCAGAAAAAATATTATTAATTATTAAACCCAAATTGCCTTGCTTTCCCCTTTGTTTGCTTTGTAAATTCTTGGATAAATTTATGTTCCCTGTATAAAGATGATATTTATTATTCTCAAAACAGGAGGATCTATTTAATGTGAAATGATACAGCAGCCTGCAGCAGGGAGACCTCTCCCACATAGGAGCTGGACAAACACAGACAAAAAGTAGAATTGGCTAAATACGTTTTTTTATACCGAACATGAGCGCAGGGGACACTGAGACTTAAAACTGTTGGGAATCCCAACATTTGTTAAATAAACTCTGCAGATACCAAATTACATGATACTCCACACTTTTCTACATATGTTTGCCAAATTCAGTGACACTCTGCATTTTCAGCTTCGTTTTGTCTGGATTCAAATAGGAGTCCAAACTTTGAGAATTATTTCATTAGACCATTTAACAGTTTATTAAAAGCAACATTAACATCATTTTAACAAGGAACAAAACTTTTTTTCCCCTTGCTTGTGTTGCTTTTCTATCCAGTCAGAGTTACCTTGATGGTGCTGAGGTCCATGGGACACTTGATGATGTCATGGTAGTCGTGAAGCCCCAGAGCAGTCGTGTCTACAGGTGTGTAGAAGGGCCAAGCATACGCCGCATGCTTCTTTGACAGCATCTCTTTGAGCAGCCCACTGCAGTACCTCAGCTGGGGACTCAGCTTGCCTTTCTTGGAGAGCTGAGGCTGGACAGAGTCGGGCAGGTCCTTCTTAGGCGGTTTGATGGGACGGCCGCTGCCCACCCTTCGGCCCGTCCCGGCCATCATCGGCTGCAGGAGAACGGGACCGCCGGAGCTCCTAACGAGGCCCATGCCAGGTGGGGTCTCCAGGCTCATGCTGCCCATGGAGGAGATGGTGTGCATGGAGGTGTCATGGACTTGACCCCCGTGACCTCCTTTCCCCAAGCCCACCATGTGCGTTGATCCCGACATGCCAACAGTAAAACCCAAGGTGGAGGGAGTTGTGGTGTCCGCTTTACGTTTCACACCTTTTTTCTGCACAAAAGAGAACCGCAATTTTGCTTATTTCTCTTATAAGCAAAAGCAATCACTCTAAACTTAGTAAAACCTACAAATAATCTCTTATCATATACATTTAAGGCACAGCAATCAAAAAACACATCAAGTATTTATACACACCTTAGTGGTAGGCTGTGTAGGAGGCAGGCCCATGATGTTTGCTGGTGGCAGACTTTTGGTTAGAACAGTCTGAGGAGAGTTGGCCAGCATGGAGTCACCAGTATCAGAGGAGGAAGGTGAGTAGGCGGACTGAGACACCGCTGGCACCTGCTGAGCCCGAGATGCTGCACACGGCGCAGAATGTAACACATGAGGAAAAGATACTACTGCTAGCAATTAATAAAGATAAAATAAATAAATAAATAAATAAAGCCATAAAACAAGTGTTATGTTCTCTTACACATTTTTTATTAATTAGATAATGAATTCTCATCAAAAAAAGGAGGAAATGTTTCAAAATTAATCTGGTTTAATCACATTATAAGAAAATAGCTGATAACAGAAACTTAGCTGAGAGTGAAAAGTTTCATGAGCACAGTCTTCAGAAAATGTTACATAAATTAAGATGGTACATTTTCAATACTCTTAATCAGACAATATTTTTCTCACAGTTAGACTTGCGGCCTCTTCCTCTGCTGTTCTTGCTACGAGGAGCAGGAGGAGGCAGCTCAACTTCCTCTTGGGGCATCTGAGCTACCTTCTGGAGGAAGATCTTCTCCAAGGACTGAGCCATCAGCACAATGTCATCAGTAGGCTAAACAGGGAAAACATTAGACTTTAGAAATATTGGTATTCTGCTACAAATGTACATTATATTATCATTTGAGAATGCCACACTGGCTTTTAGTGTAGAATGAGAATTAGTTACAGCTGAAAAGAATTAGTTGACATAATCAACTATGCAAACTGTAGTCAATATGTCTTTTTGTACAGGCATGTCAGAAAGGATTTAGGGGGATCATAACTGTAGTTTCTCATTTTGCATGTTTTTTTATAATTCTTTTTTTAGCGTGAGTCTGTGCTACGAATGTGTAATTTGTTTGTAAAAAACAAACAAATTGTTAGCTCGTTATTTAAATCAATTCATTTTTTTAAAATAATAAAACACACACCAAATCAGTTTTAGTAGCAGCAGCACAGTGGAACACTGTCAAGTGTACAGAAGATGGACACAGATGGACGGAAGGATGGGTGGATCTTAAGTGATCCACAGACTCACTGAATACTCCTAATAATTACACAGAATAATTCATAAAAATACCTTCAATAAATTCCACATTCCAAACTCAAAGACAAACATTCATGGATGACAGTTCTAGTTATTTCTGTTATTTGAACTGTTGGTTTAGAAAAGCAGTTCCTTAACCATTTCTCATTTTCTTCTTGTTTCAATGAAAACCTTAACTGGTCAATACATCAACTTGTGTATTTTCTGAGAAAAGCAGTTTGATGTTCCCAGCTCAACACATCTGAAGATGTTTTCTAGGTCATCAACATCTCTTATGCTATTGAGATTTAAAAACTGGCTCACAGTGCAATTCTGCCCCCAGACAGGTTTATTGCAAAGCTGCAGAAACTTCCTTTTTTTGCTTTGGGTTCTATTTTAATGTTTTCTCCCTGAGTAAGTTCAGAAATCTCAACCTACCTTGTTGTAGATGTAGCAGTTAGTAAACATTGTGTTGAAGTCCTGAATGCACTCTCCGGCACTTTGGTAAAAGTTGTTTTCCAAACGCTTCTTTATTGTCCCCATGTCCATCGGCTGTTTGATGATTTTATAATAATCCTGGAAAAGATGAAACAATGCAGTACTTAATTTGTTTTGGGATTTTAAAATTTACAAGAATGTGATAGACTGTGATAAACTATTCATTTTCTAGTCAAGTAAATAAGTGAGGAAGTTTACCCAAAAATGATGCATTTTTAAAAATATTTTAACAATGACGTTTGAGTTGATTTAATGCAACAAGCAGCAAAACCCATCATGGAAAAGGTGTGACCTACTGGCAGGTTTAGTCTGTAAGCATCCACAGGCTCATGGAACGGCCAGGCAAAGTGGTGCCTCCACAAACACTTGATGAGAGTTTTCTGGAGGTACTGCAGCTGGTTGGTCATGCGGCCTGGACGGCTGGGGTCCTTTACCGGGGGCTGCGGAGGGGCAGGGGTAGCCTGCGTCATTGTGTGTGGCAAGGAGGGGCTTTCAAAGTCCTCGTACAGCAGGGAGGGCTTGCGAATGCGTTTTCCCGAGCTGCAGTGCTGATCCAACATGCCACTGGACAACCCAACCAGAGAGCTGAGGTCAGAGAGAAACGCGAGAGAAAAAAAAGAGTTTGAATTATAGGAAGTCAACGTATCTGTGACAAAGACATCAAAGGGAAATAATCTGCCTTTATACACTTGACCCACTCATTCCAATTAGCCACATGAAAAGAAAAGCTGTCCTCCCATTCGCATAACTTGTCCAGGGAACTGGAATTCCTTCAACACTGCTACTTTTACCACTTTCATGAGAACCAGCACTGCATGGAGCCAACAGCAAACACACTTTCATCGATCATGTGATAAGGCTGGCAGATAAGGCTCCAAATCTTATCTGTACACTAAATAAATGATGACATTCAGGAAACAACTATTTTAACAGAGAGTAGTCTTAATTTTGTCATCAGTTTAATTTAGAGCTCAAGAAACTCTAGTTAGTTCTCAAATTCTATTTAAACTTGATTTGCAATAGTAGTAGTCACGCTGTTTACATTTGATTTTATATATTATTTTAAATAACACAAACTGCAAAGCTAACTGAAACAGCTGCAATGACTAAACAAAACAGAAGTGAAGTAGCAGCAATCTAGTTTACTCAGCAATATAATAAATCTTTTTACAAAGCTTGTATTGTTTAGAGCTGCTTAAGTTATTTAACTATTCTAAACACACTGGGTGTGGTTTTATTCTACAATGTTTTAATCAAAGCATATATTATTTGTTTTAATTAATTACATGGCTTTTGCAAGAACATTAATAACTCAAAGTATAAAGTATGTAAATCAGGAACCCCAGCTTTAGAAAATGTTAGCCACAAAAATGCAAAATGAAAAGCAAACAGACAAAAAAAACAAAACATTGTCTCACCAAAAACATGAATCAGTGTTGCACACCACTTCAGTCCATGCCTTTAAAGATAACTGGTAATTATCTATTGGACAGTTGACATGACCAGGTTGTAGGTTTCTAAGTCTTAATTGTGTTAAATAAAAAGTGAGACCATGTCAGTGTCCTTTACATGCCACAACATCCATCACGACCATATTCTATAGAGACCATATAACTACCCAAGCCACAGAGTTCAGCCAGTCAATGTTGTTAGGAAAATGTCACGTCAAACTTAATCCCATCAGGTAAAAGCAAAAAAAAAAAAAAAAAAAAAAGTACTATAAATCTAAAATGAGTATAAACACCACAATGTAAACAATCTGGACTACATATGATGTAAAAGGCCAAAGAATAAAAATGAAACTTTAACATGTTTTTTAAAAGGTTGTGTAAGCTACAGTCACTTTAAGATACAAGGTTAAACAAATGAAAAACGCTGTTGCCAAGTTACAAGCTGCATGTCTATTTAGCAAATAGCTTCACTAATAAACTAACATCTGCTCATTATACTCCCAAATGCTAAAATATAGAGCACCAAAAGGCAAAAGGTGAAATCTGTGCAATAAGCATGTTTACTTGAAAATTAATTATAAACTGTTTAATCTGCATTCAAATTTAGAAATCCGCATAACAAAAAAAAATTACTCATTTAATATAATTACTGAGTTTACTGCTTATTTGCATTAGGGTTCTTTATAGTTTTACCAAAATAACATTCAATTTATTCATTCACCGCCATGAAACACAATATAAATGAATATTTCTGAAAAATAAATAGTATTGCTTCCAGAAGCAATGAATGTAAATACATACATATTTTATCATTTCTTGTAAAATTTAAGACCTTGCAGAAAGTTATAAGTTTGTGATGTGCTAATTAATTTACTGACATTCAGATAGACTCATCACGTCCCTACATCCCTCTAACTAGAAATCAGATTAGGCAGAAATTGGATCTCACCCAATAAATCTAAAAACTCACCTGGCCCACTGACATAGAAGCTGTGGCAAAGCTTGTGGCCTGATTTTCAACATGAAATCAGAATGATGAAATGCAATAGGCAGCAAAAAAAATGGCCTGTATTTGCAGTAAACACAGTAGAATTTATTTCACTTTATAGCATTTCTAAAATATGGAATGAGAACATTAATTATACATTTCTTTACAAAAAACAAAGTTTATTTTACTCCCAAAAATCAAACAACTCCACCATGTAATTAAAATAGGTGATATTGCAAAAGAGTTCATTTGAAAAATTTGTTACAGCAGGGTACACTAATGGTAGCTTGCTGCTGTGGTTAGTTTTTTTTTCCCTGCATCTTTCAAAATGTGATTTTTTTTACATTTTTGCCACATAATGCTTTTCTGTAATAAGCTGGTAAGATGAATGATGCTAACAAGTTTACCATATCTTTTTTAATATGCTAAACATCATTGACTCACTATATGAATTATTGTCTTATACACACAAACCTGTGGAGTCATTTGTCATCCAAAAGGATTAAAATTTTAGCCTTATGCAAATAATATTTTGCATTCTACATGATTCATTGTTTGAAAATAATCAAATTAATGTTTCCAGTGTCTTGTCACCCTCACTGTTTTGCTATTAACAGCGCTATATCTATGTTTTAATATGTAATATCGCAATTTGACAATACAAAAGCAGTACAGTTGCAATTACAAATCGGACTGCGAGACTTCCAATCTCCTGGCTGATGATGGCGTGGTTTGAACGCCCCGCCTTCATTGTTTGTAAACACACACAGTCCTCAAAGACGAAAACATGTCTTTACTTACTAATTATTATTTTTTTGTTAATATCATAGCTTTACCGGCAACCTGGTAAACAGTTCTTGCTATTTCGTCGCATCATAGAGGAGTCTAATCCTTCAGAGCTGAAGCTGTCGCTAAGGCATCCAATAATATCCTCCCAAATCCAACGGTTCGTTGAAGGGCTATCGATTTGCTCTGGTTAATTGCGTATGTGGACGTACGCTCGAGCAGTTAATTGTGAAAAATCATCTTAATAATGCTTGCATAAAGATGGAGGATAGCATTGCCAGGCTCTGTGAGCGATGAATGACCCGCCTGACAGAAAGCCGGCGGGGAGCAGCCTGCTGAGACAGCCGATGGGGCTGCAGCTGTCATCTACCGACTGCTGCTTGTACACTGAGAGTTTATATAGCAAACGCATGACCAATTCCGGATATACTTTTAGAATACGTTAGCCAATTGATACAGAAATAATAGCCAGTTTTGAGAGCTAGCTAAATCCGCCTGTAACCGCTGGCTCAAGAAGCTAACGGTAACGCTGACGATAAGAAAAAAAAAATGTCCGTTTTAGAAAGCACATGAAGGCCAGTAAAATATCTTAAATCTACAAAAAGCTGCCTGAAATTACCTGTCTTGAGGTGGGTTGACGGCCGCTTCCATTAGGTTGAGGGCGGACTGTTATTACCATCAATTTCTCTCCTTTTTTCAACCGCTGTTGTCGCTGCTGTTCAACCTCACAACCACTACGCAGCTCTGAAATGAAATGGCGACTGGCTGCTTCCGCTTGAATCTATAAATACTCGTCACGTGGCAGTGTTGCGTCTGTCCGGTGACGTCAGCTGTACCTCTGGGTTCTCATTGGCTGGTTGCTGTTGTCTGTCAAACACACCTAGCGCATCAGTTCACTGAATCCAAGCTGTCATGCTGCTGTGGTTGCTTTATTTTTGAGGTTGCTCTTTCTTTATAGATATAAAGATTACTGTTGGCCTGTACAACAACTTTTGAACCCAAACAGTCTTTAGGCATGCATACTCCATATTTTTAATTCTGAAACCCTTAGGGGTCTTGAGCAAATTTTGAAGTTTAAATTTAAACGTTTACTCTGAAGACATATTTTTACAGACATAAAACCTGTAAAAACAAACATATATATAGAAAAAAATTGTATAACATAATAATTAAAGGTGAAAAAAGACATTACACAAGAATCAGTAATCATTAAATCTGATAGTCATAGATATTGTCTTGCAAAAGCAGCATGAAGGGCCATGTCATCTTAATGTGCTACCATTGTCAATTTATTTTTTTTATTATTGGTGTACAAAATGATCAGATACATCATAATTTAATTGTGGAGCTTTATTAACTTAAGATATTCACTTTTGATGACAAAATATTTCAGTTAATTATTTCCCAAATTTTCAGCCAACTTGAAAAGCTAAAGTTGCAAATCAAGCTGACTATAAATCTAACTAACAGAAGGGAGAGGTAATGGAAGTAACTGTAAAATTAAGAACTAGAAAAAGTTAGCTCCATGTAAAAGTGTGGACTTGCATGAAAATGGCCTCCCAAGGAAAGTTTCACACAAAATTGTTTGCTTACTTCTCCTTCTTTGTTGCTTAGGACAGTTGGAAAAAAAAATGTTTGAAGAAAAGGTGAATTCCCAAAATCAGGTGAAGAAATGAAAGCCAAAAGGACTATGATTGGTCACCATGAGTGGAGATTCAAGCATGTGGGAGTGAACTACAGAAGCTTTTCATGATTAACACTGGGAGGTTTGAGTGTTTATATAAATGTAATGCATAGAAATGCCAAATAAAAAAAATATAGAAATCTGTTGTGAAGCCAATGTCCGTACCCCCAAAAAACAATATTTTGCCAGTGAAAAATCAAAAATTTAAACTTGGATTTGTAAAAAGCTTTGCTGTTTTTAGCTTGCCTAATTGATATTATTTTTTTGAATGTCAACTGCACAAAGAGGAATTGAACAATCTTGTTAATTATAACATAAAAGTACATAAAGAAATATATTTTCCATGAAGCTTAAATGTTAAAAAAACAGCAAAACAAATAATAATAAAAACAGTTTATTGCTATATGTCTGTTTGAATCCAACAAAACAATTTCACATTAAAACATTTAGAAATTTTGCAATAAGAATAAAAGACAGAAAATGTACTCAAGCATATGAACAGAATCCTCACAAACCAAATTCTTTTCAAAATAACAGACATCATTTCTTTACATCTGTTTTGTTACCAGGTGGAAAAAATGAGATTTCTCAAAGCAACAGATATGTTTTTAAATGCTGCTTTGTTGTACAAAAGTCCCTTTCAATGCCTTTTATTCGTTTTCTGGTTTTGTGTATTACTGTATTTGTTATTATCTTGATAAAAGTGTTTATGAAGGACACTAAAGACTCTTTTCTAACTAAAGTGGTTGTCGGGGTGATTTCGAAGCAGGATATTGGAAAGCAACCAGGCTAAAAAAAAAAAGAAGAAATAACTCCCATGTTTGAAAAAAAAAGAGAATAATAGAACCCAGAGCTTCAAATTGAAACCACAAGTGAAAAAAAGGTTATTGATCAGATAGCGTTCCTGCTGAGTAACATTTCAACATTGCTGGTCAGCTTTAGGGAACTATGCACATGATGATTATAGGTGATTTATGAATGCCTTTGATTTTTATGCTTTGTCCTTGTGGAACACTAAGTGATCTTTATCTGTTAGAAGTGTTTTAAAAAATATTTCTATTTGTATTTGCAAGCATAATGATATTGGTGATTAGATAAACATGATTGCAACACAAAAAAAAAATAAACAGAAAAATGTTCTTTTCTGTTTTTTATTATAAAAGTTGTCTTTTGATTGTTATTATGGAGTTTCTGAAGTTGTTGTACAGTTATCCATATCATATATTTTCCTGCGCCATGTAACCAGCTCAAGAATGTGAAATACAGAACAAAAATATAGAAAAAAAAACTGACCACATAATGTTACATGAGAGGAATCTTTCCACCTGCTGGCCTGGCCCATGTGAGACAGCTAATAGGACCTCAAATTTGTTGTGAAAATCATAAAAGATAGGATTATATTTTAGCTTTACTAGCATTTGTAGCATTAAAGGAATGGTTGGTTTTCTTTTGTACTACATGCAAGATGAGTTTGACTTTTACTTTCCTTCCCCTTTAATGTCACGAGGACACCAGTGTCCTCATGGATGCATTGACTTACATGTAAGCATTTTGGAAGTGACAATTAAGGGGTTAAATAAAATCTCTGATCCAAACAATCCACATTTTTTAAAAGTAGCAAAATGTTGTCAAAAGTATTGTGGTATTTTCAGGACTATAAGTATATAAATTCAACAACGACGCATAAGGGAATCTGCTTCTGCAAAGCAGGTAATTCTTCTCACGATTGAAACATGTCAGTTGATGCTTTTAATTGGCATTTGATGTGTCATCCTGAAATGTGCCATGAATGAAATAACGGTTTGCTGGACTTCAGCTGTTTTTTAACAGAATAAACAGGATTGCTGGGGCCATGTTTTGGAGAGTTGGCTGCTACAAAAGAGATTCTATTTGAGTGGATTAACAGAAAATATTAGAGGCACTGTCTTAAATCACCTGAAAATCAATTTGTTTTGCAAAAAAGGTAAAAAATTATTTCCACAAGATGGAAATACTCTCGTTTACTCTTTTACATGGAAAGAGTAAAAGGCATGATATGTAATTTCTTAGCTTTACTGTGAAGCAGAACAAGCTCAGGCATGTACCTTGTCTGTTAAGTGCAAGATTAAAATTAAGATAAGTCTGTACTTTCTCCTGTGACATTTCTAATGATCAATATAAATAAAAGCCCTGAATAAATTAATCGTTAATTTTTGTCATTTAAGTTTCTGTTCTGTACAAAATAAATATATTTCACATTCCAATATTTTAGGGCACAACATGTGTGTTTTTACAGCCTTGTAAAAGCTGTGCAGCAGGATTTAGAAGTGGGCAATTTGACAATAATAAAACATTCAACATGCATGATTCTTTAAGTTTTGTGGCTTTTGTGAACAAAAGATTATGTTTCTTGTCTTTCTATTTCAATGAGATAGGATCTAAGGATTTAACTTCCTGTTAAAACATGTTGGCAATGCAAACCCTTTTCTTAAAGATGTAGTTCTCTTCCCTTTCAAGGTGCAATTGTCTTACGGAGTCAAACTCAAGCAAATATTTTCAGTAAAAAGTGTTGTTTCATATTAAGAGCATTTTTACCAATATGAGTTTTGCTTAAGTTTTCACCTGAACTCCAGATAACCATCCAACTTTAAGTCATTTTACAGTCACTCAGGCAGGTCACTGCTGACCACTGCTTTCATCTGTTGGACGTTTGAAGCCCTCTTCCTGTTTCTTTACCATTTCTGAATAAAGGCCACCTTTCTCCAAGAGAGCATTATGACTGCCCTCCTCCTCCACTGTCCCGTTGTTCAGGACAATGATATGACTGGCTGTCTTTGCGACACTCATTTTGTTGGAGATCATCAGCACAGAGCAGTTCTCTGCCAGCTTTGACAGAGCTTCACGGACCTGAGAAGTAAGATAAAGATTTTTCTTTAAAAAAGAAAAGATAAATAAACAAATAATAAAAATTCAGGCAAGTGAATTATTTTGTACCTGGTATTCATTTTCTGTGTCTAAATCACTAGTGGCGTTGTCCAGGATCAGGATTTTCGGTTTTCTAATTAAAGCCCTGGCAATGGCAATGCGTTGCTTTTGACCTCCAGATACTTGACCCCCCTTCTCACCAGCATCTACGTAAAAAAGAACACATACCATTAAAAAATAACATTATTAAGTAGATATAAATTTTTCAAGATATAATATAGACAGCTAATAAGACCTCATATTTTCCAACAGGCCTTTTGATTTTGTCTTGAAACTGAAAAATAATCCTAGAAATCACTGCTTTGATGCAGAGAGCTTATCATTCACAATCAGACATGGCACTGAACCAATAAGCATTTTTTGTGTGATAACATGCCTTAAGTGAATAGCTTAAACCTTACACATGCCAAGTTGTTGTATAATTGCTTATTACAGCAGCACAGTAGATTTCCCAAAGATGCAGGTATGCAGGAAAAGGTTGTGAAATTTAAGAAGAAAGACATTTCTCTTAAATTTCACATGCAAAATCGCATGCATTATGCATGTGATTTAATTTGCATGCATAATTAAATCGCATGCAAAATCACATGGGTTAGTTAGTCCCCTAACAAATACAAAGTTGTGTTGTGTTCTTTTTTTATGTGCATTCTCGCTAGATCTTTCTTCTGTATGGTTTCAGACATAATAATGTAGTTGCAGACAGACTTCTTTTTCTCAGTGTCTGAGCCAAATGTAGTAGAGTAGATTGCTGCTTATGCTGGTACTTCAGAAATTCACTCATACACCATAAAAATTGCGTGAGGGACAAACAATATGTGGGAAAACTAATTGAAGGCGGACTTACAGAGAGCAATGAAAGAAGTTTTTTCAATAATGTTTTCACAGCTATGAAACACAAATATGTGTAAGAAAACTAAAATTTGTATCTGCTTCCATTCACTTCTGCTGTGTTTTATACAACTGCTGCACTTCTCACCATTATAAAATATTTTGGTTAGGGATAGGGTTGGCAAGTTCTCATTGCCAACCCTAGGCTATACATGTTCACATAATCTTATGCTGAAGCTGGAGAGTTTTCTATCATTATTTCCTTTTGTTCTTACACTCAATTTGATCACTATATCAACAAATTAAAAAATATATTTGAAGTTTAGGATAAAGTATTGTGAAGCAGTAAAGTGACCTGTTTGAAAAGTCTTATCTTCACTGTAATAACACCATGAGTTCTTCTGCTATAGAAATTAAAGGTGGATCGAACCTGTGTCGTATCCTTTTGAAAGTCCAGTGATGAACTTGTGGGCACTAGCCTGCTCAGCAGCTCTGTACATGTCCTTGTCTGATGCGCCCTCGCAGCCGTACTTGATGTTCTCCCGGACAGATCGAGCAAACAACACGCAATCCTGGCTCACCACAGCAATCTATTAAAAATACATAAAGAAAGAGGGTTTAGTGGCTGTAAAGCATTGTTTAATCAACCAAGTATCATGAAGGAGTTTAGGAGTAGTTTGAAATTTGATTGAACAGTTTTTAACAGATTTTTACAGATTGGGGATGATCAATTTACCGATTTCTATTTGCAGATATCTATATAAATATATATGTGTACACATATGTGTGTGTGTTTTTTTCAACTTTTTAGTGAGAAAAATGCATTTGTATATGTTTTTATGTATGTTTTAAAGTATGTTTTTATACATCTTCACATTTCTTACTATATTTTTTGTCATTATGATTTTAATTTAGTCTTCAGTTTCAGAAATTTGACATGCAGGATTAGTACCATGAGGTTTTGTGATGTCACAGTTTTTGACCACTAATAAACAAGTTTTCTCTTTAATTCTAAGTATATTATTGAATGAAATCTAAAGAAGCTCTCTGAATCCATTACTGATGGATCATATTAACATATTTCTTTTCATGTAGCTATCCATTACAGCTGACTGCAATGCGGCAAGAAAATAAATTAAAAATTTGACAGGGAAGTTAAAATATTCCATTTGATTATAAAATTCTCTGTTCACCACCCACCCACCTTTTCATGTAGGTACTGGTCTTTGTAGTTTTTCAGTGGTTTCCCATCCAGCAGGATTTCTCCAGATTGAGGCTGGTAAAACCTCTCAAGTAGCTTCACACAGGTCGTCTTCCCTGATCTGTTTAGTCCAACAAGTGCAGTGATCTGTCCCGGCGTTACCTCCAGAGTCACATCCTTTTACAAAAGAGAATTTAGGTAAAACAAACAGTTTTGGGAAAGATAAAAAACAGCAGAGAGGGGCACACACCTTAAGTACAAGACTGTTCTCATCTGTCTTTCCAGAATACGAAAAGCGAACATTTTTAAACTGAACATGTCCTTTGAAATTCTCAGGAGCCAATCTGCCAGGAGGAGGTATTTGAGGTTTCCTATCAAGATATTCAAAAATCTTCTCCGAGGCACCAATTGCTTTTTTTACCTCTGGGTAGTAGCGCATGACAGCCTGGAAGAAAAAGAGAGGAGGTTAATAAAAAACTTTATGAATAAAACAAAATGTTTGTCTTTTCAGGGTTTGTGGCTCACCTCAACAGCGGAAGCAAACTGTAGCTCGTAGAGAACAAATGAGACCAGGTCTCCACTGCTAACAGCCCCCCGGGTCACCAGGGTCCCACCATAGTACAAAATACACACCTTCAAGGCCAAAGTGGTCATCTGCAACAACAGAAATGCCAGTTTTCAGAGAATAGTCAGTTGCTTTATTCTTTTGCAATATGACCTTGATCCTGCTAAAATTCACTAAAAAACAGCCATCTTTGAATTGTGAAATGAAAACAGTAGCTAAAACCTTTGCTACACCCGTTCATATTCTACTGGCGTTCGTGAGTGTTGCCCTACGTGGTGAGTTATATTAATGCTGTAAGCTGTGGGGAGATGAGTTTTTGTTATCTGTTCTAAGCGTGTACTCGGTGAATTTGCTAGAGCCAATTAGCCAAATGCTAGCTGTGTTTTGCTGCACTGTGATATTTGAATGCCGATGTTTATTCAAGTGTTCTAAGAGTAAACTTTGCCTTATAACCGGTTAGTCAAGTCAAGCCTAGCTCCTAAATCTATGTTTAAGTTTGTGTTTATTGAATATTGCAGTACTAAGTATTGATGTTTTGTTTTTACTTTATTTACAGTTTAACCGGCATGTCCTTTAAAAGCACTCGGCAATAAAATTAACAACAAGGGCTATCTTATGTTCTTTGTAACATAGGTCATGGAATATTTTTTCCCTTGGTGGACATATTTATTCCCGTGGCAAAACCAATGAGATTGCCAATGTAAGGTCTGAGATTATTTTCTTTTCTACATTAATTTCAGGAGCTAATTTAAATAAATGCTTAAAGCAGGATAAATATCAGGAATGTACTCACGCTGTTGGCCCAGGTAGAAGCTGCGTAAGCTACGGCCTCCTTTTTGTTGAGAGAATATGTTTCGTCCAGTCGTTGCCTGTACTTCTCTGTCTCTCCGTCCTCGTTGGCAAAACTCCTCACTGTCTTCATGTTGGAGAAGGTCTCGGTGGCCACCTGGTTAGCCTTTGCCAGAGAGTCCTGAACCTTTACAGCAATAGTCTAAAGCATGAACACAAATTAAATTAGTTTACAGAATAGACTTTTGCAGCATATAAACAAATATCATCCAACTTTGATATGTTTAGGAATTTATCAGGTGAAAAAAAAGAGATTCTGTTTTCTTTGTCTGCTGAAGTGAACATAAATGCCCACTGACATTATTTACTAATAAAATAAATATGTAATTAAGTAATATAGTATCATAGTAAATTTATAACAACACATCTGATAAAGTTTACAAAAAATAAATAAAAAATGCTATTCCAGTTGGAACGTTTCCTTGCGTGACGTCACCTGGTGGAAATGTCCAGTGAGCTCAGGGATGACCCAGATGATGGGAAGTCCCATACAGGTCAGCAGAGTCATTTTCCACGACTGGCTGACCATGAAGTAGAGCAGGAAACCGAAACGAGCCGTGTACCACATCAAGAGACTCAGCTTCTCGCTCAGTGCTTCGCTCA
Source organism: Xiphophorus couchianus (assembly GCF_001444195.1). Taxonomy (NCBI): domain Eukaryota; kingdom Metazoa; phylum Chordata; class Actinopteri; order Cyprinodontiformes; family Poeciliidae; genus Xiphophorus; species Xiphophorus couchianus. Next base: position 7,339,872 of record NC_040230.1, read on the forward strand.
TGTCGTTGGTGTCCGTGGTAATACGGGACACAAGCTCACCTGACATAAAACAGAGGTTACAGTTCAACATGAATGCAAGTTTTCAATTGCCATTATGTTGCATTATTGTTCCCTAATTATCTCAAATGCAACACTGAGACTAATTTGAAATCTGCAAAGAATATTGTAAAAATAGTTTTATCGACTCAGACATTTGCACATTGAAATTATTCCTACCTGTGGAAGTGGCATCGAAGAAAGCGATCTCCTGCCGGAGAACGGCCTGGAAAACGGCTCCCTGCACTGAGGTGTGAATGAGGCTCATGGTGACGTTATAGGTCAGGTCGCACATAAACTCAAACACAGCACTGAAACACACAGAGAAGAGGTTGAAAGCACACAAAATATCACTGAAGCATTTTATAGGTGGAATGACAGTGTAATTCCACATGTACAAAAAATTTTAGTAAAAGAAAAATAAAGACAATCACATTCATCACATTTTTAGCCTTATAAGTGTTAATTTACGATACGTTATGAGGAGAGTTTGTCTTCTTTCAAACAATGAAAATTCTCTTGTGGTTCTGTGCTAAAAGCCTTTTAAATGGCAGGAAAATAATTGTTAATAATTGTATTGCATTATGATGAGAAAAAAATAATTGGAACACTTTTTTCTCATTCAGTTAAAACTAAAACTTTTCAAAAATATTTTAAACTTTAGAAAGTGCAAATAAATTCTAATTTTTAAAATGAAAAAATTAATAAAATGAAAATAATGTCTGAACCATGACTCAAATGAAGATGTTCATATCAAACTGTAATTTTACAGTTAGATATGAATCCACCATCCTTCAGGAGGTATTTTAACAAATCACTTAATTTAACTCCCTTCTCTGACACCTGATTGGCTATTAGTTCTACTATCTTAGCAATAAATAAGCCTGTGCAAAGAAATCTGAAAATAAATCCAACATCTTCCCGCTTTAAATCAAAATGTAAAAAACATTTCACACATTACGATTATAGTAATTAAAAATGAGTATGAAGAAAATTTGTGATGACAGATTTGATGCTCTACCTGGCGAAAGTCAACACTGTCATGATTGTGATGGCCTGGGAGAATGCATCGGGTGCTTCTTCATTTATGATCCAGTCTGCCATACGACCAGTGTACTGGGGAATAGCCATCTCGCCTGCGTTTAATAGTTAAAAATATTACTGTATAAACTTTTGTGCTACACGAAGCTCAACAAAACACTAAACACTGATTTAAAAAACCCTGAAACAGAGGAGATTTTATAGAATGATGTCGACCAATGTACCGTAAGATGAGAGAACAACTAGAGCCAACACCACAATGAAGCGAGCCGAATACGGCAGCATGTATCCCATAAGCCTCTTCAGAGAGTCTCTACTGTCCGGTCCAGGCTTCTTCTCCTTCTTCTGTGACGGAGTTCTGGTCATAAAGGACGAGATGTATCGACTCCAGTAGAGCCATGACACCGCTGTAACAGCATAGCCCTGTAACACCTGCAACACAAAATAGTACATCGATTTTCAAGCCTCAGATATCTGAAATAATTTAAAACTAACTGTTTAAAGTAACTAAACTAATTAAAAATCACAATGACTACAAACTAATAAATCATTTCAAATTAGTTCAGGTTGGGACTGTGAATTGTTTAGATGATGTTTGTAGTTTAACCATGAATATTTATCATTGTGACATTAAAACACTTGAATGATAAAAAAATCAGTATCAAAATATTCAGGTCAGGCTTTTGAAAGATTGATGATTGGCTAGGAAGCTGCAATGGGTGCACCTGCTGACCTAATCTGTCATATTTCAAACAAGTCAATTGGTCCAAATGGTAAACAGAGCAAAATATAAAGGAATAGAATGGAAAACATAGTTTTCACATAAGATTTGAGTACTGTCTTTTAAATTCGTATCCATAATTCATGAAAACACTAAACTGAGGGACAAACTCACCACACAGTTAATGTACATGGCTATAAAATGGTTTGATGATAGCAACCACAGTGGTTAAATTAAATAAAAAAGGAAAATAGTTCCTACAACTGCATGATAGTAGAAAATCCTGCAATGGCAGTAATATTATTAAGTAATGCAATGACCAAATCAGTTTCAATATACTGTATGCTTATTTTCTTCTTTTCTTTCTTTCTTATCTGTGCTTTCATCATTCTGAGACCATTAGCATTTTGGGAAATGCTAAAGGTTCCATCAGCATGTAAACACAAATTTATAATACTATTATCCAATAATTATTGCATTGCAAAGAGTCATTTGTGATATGAATATTGAACACAGTGACATTATGATGTTAAAAATTCATAATACATTGTGCATAATAAAGGCTTTCTTGCCTTTTTTACTCAAGAAAGATTTGGAACATCATATTGTTCTCTTTGGGAAATGTTCAAAAATTAAACTCTTTTTTTATTTATATCAATCACCCCATTAATATACATACTGAACAGAAAGCAACAATCAGACCCACTCACCCGTTCCCAGGAGTGCCATCCCCACAGTTCTTCAACAGTGGATTGGCCCAGCTGCCAAAGGAGAGTGATGTACACCGGAAAGTGGAAGCAAAGGACGGCTATGCTTTGAAGTCCCTCAAAGCTTCTCACCCATGGGAGGCCTCCAGGGTAAGTGAAGGCAAGAAAACCCAGGATGAAGGCCCTGGTCAGAGCTCCCCCCCACAAGGTGATGAAAGGTTGGGGGAGGAGGAGAGGTGAGAGCTGTGCTAGACGAATGGCGTGCACAGCGCACACGTCCATGCAAATGCAAACCAAGGGGAAGAAGTAGCTCATTTTCTGCATTACGCGTAGATACTGCAAAAATAAACACAGAGAGAGAGAGAGATAGGCTCAGCTAGAAAACATACACAATAGACTCAATAAGAAAAATATTTTGATTCCAATCCTCACCTTGCAGAAATTTCACTTTTATAGACAGTTTCACTCATTTGGGGAAACAATATTGCTTAAGACAAAGTAATAGGACGAATATTAAAGCAGTCAGATATGTCTGTGTGAAGCCTGTGAATTATGAAAGCAAATCAAAATATATCTTTAGTTAAATTTAAATCAGGTGAGTCGCATGATAATAACAAAATTTTTGAGTGTTTGAGAAACACTTTTTTTTCTTAACTAGTGCTGAAGGTGAAAAAAGACTCACACCGGTGGTGAAGAAAAGTCCTCAAAAAACTATGTAGCACATCAAAAACACAAAGCTGAAGTTAGTTCTGTCTCGTGAAAAATTTGTTTCAACAGAAAACTTTATAATTATAAAAACAGGCTTCACTGAAAAATGCAAATATTAGTTGGCTACAAAAACAAGATTCGAGGCTTTGGGATCTGGGAAAAGTAAGTGTGTGAAATTGAACTGAAACTTTTATGAGTGATGACAAGAGTGAAGGGAGAAAAGAACTGGTCAAGACCAAACGTATATCAATTTATGTACTATGGTGGTGGGAGTGTTTGATTTGGAGACCTAGTGTTTATTCATCATGGATTCACCAAAATAAACATAGGTAGTCTGTACTCGTATGGTGTGTAAATGGGAAAATCCTCTACAGTTGAAGATGTTTGCAGCAGATGCTTGGCAAAGCATCACCAGAAAAGATGCATGCTTCAATCAATTGTTACATGTAGGGTGTAACAGAGTCCTAAATATGATACAATATAATGTTCACAAGGTGCAAGCAACAGGAGTGCAGACAAAAAGTTTATGTTCTGTTCATGTTTTATCTGATGAGAGCAACTTCTTACACATGGTAATGACAAAACCTGAAACAGCACTATTACTTTACCATACATTCAACATTGGCTTTCTTCAGGGAACTCTTCCATAAAAGCCAAATTTGGTTAATCTTGTCTTGGCCAAAGATTATTCCACCCAAGATGTAGATCTCTGTAGAGTTACAACAGCTTCTTCATTTAATGTTCTGCTTACCTACCCAGACAGTCTGGTAAGTTTCCAGCCATGCCTAACATTTCAGGTGGACTGAACAATGCAGTGAGATGTTAAAGCTTGGGATATGGTTTTAATACTTTGGACTTCACCACCTTATAGTCTTCTTTACACTGTTTGGTCTCCAATATTCTATAGCAAACCTCTATGACCTCAACAGGTCAGATTAATTTACAAACAGGTGGAATCTTCCTAATTAGGCATCAATTCAAGGCAATTTGTTGCTCTGTATTTTATTTAGGGGTGTCGGAGTAAAGGGGGTTCCACTTAATAATTGTACATTAGTTTGTGTCACATGCAATGCCAATTAAATATATAAAAGTTTGTGAATATGACAATACAAAACAAGAACTCATTTCCGCAGAGAGATGCTTTTACTTTCACTTTGACCAATAAAATGTTTTTTTTGTTTTTTACTTTCGTTTTTATCTACATCTATCTACAACACTGTTCAGCTTCAAATGCGGCACCGGTCAGGATGATACGAACAAAACAACTCAAACTCCCATGATGAATATCATAATTTACTTCAGACAAACCGTAAATATGCAAGCTACGGTGAGTACAGTAGCTAACACTGGTAAGCTAATGTTACTACGCCGAAACCCAGCAGACTTACTTGAATTCCTCTCCACAAGGTAAGTTTGCTGCCTCAGAGACTTGACAGACTCCAATAGTAAACCTGAAGTGTCAAAAATAAAGCTGTAACGCGTCTGACGTGGACAGGCTGTTAGGAACGTGCATGAGCCAAACGGTCTGATAAAGGTGAAACTGAAACCAACTATTTATACCTCTATATCGGAAAGTCCCCTGCAAGTCTGCCAAACAATGAAGCCCATCTAATATGTGTTATTTACAAACTACTGGCTTTAGGAGAATAAGGTGTTCTTTTCAATCCAATAAATACAAGTATACTTTACCTCACTGTTGCAAGACGTTTAGGTTATCGCAAATAGTTCAACAGCGACCCCCTGTGGTAACTTTCTAGAACTCCACTGTAACGTTATCACCAGAGTTGATTTCCTCCTTAACAATGTGTTGGTTCCCCTTCCCTGGTTCGTTGAGGCTTGAAGGCTCCACTACATCTCTGGTGGGTCGCGTACCCCAAAACTCCAGTAAGAGTAAGCAGCACCAATTCAATAACTCTCCAAGAGATGACTCAAGTACGAGTAAAAAAGTATTTCTAAACTGATCATAAGACTAAGATGAAGAAAAAATTGGAAAAACACAATTACAAAGTAGGAAATTCAAGTAGAAGAAAATGACTCCCTTTTATTATTTTTGACCCCCACAAAGCACAACAAGCTCTACAGATAGAAAAGAATGACAAAGCTTGGGTACAACAAAATAAGTCTTGTTTCATCATAAACTTTAGGTGTGTTTGTGTCTCATGGACGTTTGGTTGAAATGTATTTGTTCTTCATTCAATGAATTTATTCGCAGTGGGTAGACTATCCAGAACTTTTACTCAAGTGAGAGTAGCTATACCTTACAGTAATATTACTCAAGAAGATGTAACTACATCAACATAATTAGTTAGTACACACCTTTGCAAAAAGTTGGTGTGAGAACAATGTAATCTGAAATTATTGCTTCTGTGAAATGTTTTTATTTGCTCTGTTACATTTTTTTTTTTTTTTTTACATTTGGTGTTTCTAGCATTTTATACCATACAGACAAGATGGCAAGTTTGAAACTACAGGATGTCCTAAAATTGTCACCTATCTAAGTCACAGCTTGCTTTGCTTTTCTTCCAGTCTGGCTGTTTCTGCTGTTTGTGTCATCTGGATCCCTAAAACACCTTGATCTTTGACAGCTTCCTTCCTTATTTCCCCTTCTTTCATGTTTGAAGGATGGCAGAAGTAAAGTCATAAATGGTCGTACTATTTTAAGCTCCTTTTCTAGTTACCTATAAATCACCCAATCTGTTGTGTTTGGGTTCAACATACTGTTTGTTGGAAAAATAACAGAAAAGGGACATTGTATTATTTCACAATCGGAATTCTTTATTAAACACAGAGGGAAGGGAGTTCATAAGTTCCTTACTTCTTCCTACTCCTTTTTGAGCATGTTAAGATTATTTTAGAACAAAAATATGTATTTTTTGCATTCCTTGCTCATGTCTGTGATTTTATACTTCTATCATGTTAAAAACAGAATAAATAAAAATAAATAATTTATGGTTCAGAATTTTCCTTTTTTAGTTATTATTAGAGATTTCGACTAATCTAACAGTGATGTTTTTGGGTTGCAAGAGAAAGAAAGAAATCTGGGGAAAAAGTATGAATGTGGAGAAAATCCAGACTTCATCCTGAAAGACCCCAGGTTGGGATTTGACCTTCTTGCTGCAAGGCAATAGTATGGCCAACTGCACCAACATGCAACCCCAACCCATGTTTTGGTTTTATGAATTTGTAAAGAAATCCAAAAGCTGAAAAAAAAAATTAAAGAAATACTAACGAAACAGGAGATTTCAGAGAAATGAATGAGCTATCCCTGTTTGGGATGTATGTAATCATACATGTATGTAATCATACATTACAGGAGAAATCAAATTCAAACCTTAGAACTACTACATCTGAATTTATGTGATATAACTAAAGCTTTGTTGCTTAACAAACTCTGATCAAGTATAAATGAAAAAATGCCTCAATGACAAATTATACAGTTTCAAATAAGAGTCTACACATTAGTGGTTCTGTTGAAAAAACTAACAAAAACAATTAGTCCTTTTTTTGTCACTGAATCAATGTACTTAAATTAAAGATTGTATTTTTAAAAAACATTCAAGGTGAGATTCAACTAGAGCATTAAACGCTTGATCTATTTTGAGGTTTTAAAACTGCATTTTTTCTGGGGTGGCAATAAAAGTGGATGGCACAGTAATTCATAAAAAGACATTAACAAGGGAAATACAAGACTGTGCAGTAATCAGATAAGTCAAACTGTAAGCTTAATCAAGAACTAAAGCTATAAATCTAAAGATTGACTATGAAAAAAACCTGGGAGCCAGTTTCTCTGCTGTTTTGTGTCTTTGGACCAGAAATGTACAGGTCCTCCAATATCCCATCTTACATAGCTGCAGGGCTGCAGGGTGGTTAGCGCCTTTGTCCATGGTGGAAAAATAAAGCTATTTTTTTAAAATATAGCCACAAAAAAACTGTGGCTAGGATTATAAAATATGTATTGAAAGCTGGTTCCATAAACTCAGAAGGGTTGAATACATACAGGCACACCACACTTGTCAGAATAAGATTTAGAAATAAATGAAAAAAATATGTCTGAATTTCATTTTACTTTGTATCAGTGTGTCATATAAAATACAAACAAGATACACTGATGCTTGTGGCTGTAATGCAACAAAATGTGAAAATGTGAAAGGGATGATAAAATGTTTGCATGGTGCTGTTAGAGTCCGGTTGTAATCAACAATTTGTTGTTGAAATTAAATGAATCCAAATAGTTCAAAATTTTAGAGAACATTGGTAAGATTGGAAAAAAGGTCAAGATTTTTCTTCATTCCATTGTCATTGAATTTGGTCAAGAATCAAAATAAGGTCATACTTAGAACATTTGTGACATATGTGACACTATTTAGTAACATTTACTGATTTATCTTACAGAAAGGGCTTGGCCATTATTTCTGGATATGTGTGTGTGTGTTTAGATTCAAAAATCAAATTCAAACCACGCTGCGTCCTCACGACATGAAGAAATAGCCCTCCTAGCAGTTCTCCAGTCACATTATTGCAAAAACACACACAGGGGTTAGCGCCCTTCCTATGCTTCTGCACACAGTGGCAGGAAGTTGTCCAGATATCCGCAGGGCCTCTGAAAAAAAAGGAGTGAGCGAATAGAGTGAGCAGGGTGGCTGATACAGCGGTGATGACATTTGGTGACTTGACTTAGCGCGAGCAGCAAGACCTCAAGATGTTCTTGATGTGATGGATTAGGGATAGATTAGAAGAACTTTCAAACCCAGGTTTACAGAAGAACGTGACATGAACATGCTGAGTCTCAGGATGTTTGTCCTGTTGGGATTGAGTTGCACGTCTCAAGGTGAGTTTGGCAAAATATTTCATAAAATCATATTTTAATGTACCAGCTCTCTTTTTTCCTGTTCACATGGCTGGAGGTCCTCAAATAAGAGTCTAAGAAAATTTACTGTGTAAAAAGGCTGATTCTCATTTTAACTCCTATTACTATTCTGCTAAAGATTAAGGGAATATTTTGGCGTAACAATCTTCAACAGGTTTTCTGAGATTCTCTAAATATGTATTTACATAAAAATGAGGGCTAATATTTAATTCCTTTTGAATCACAGATAGACATTTACTGATCAAATGAATCATAGTGAAGTAGTCATCTAATTTCAGCTCTATTGTCAACGGGCTCTTTTCCCTTTATGGTCTTGCTAACACCTGCCAAGTCCATTGTCCAACTCCATCACATTCCACATTGCCTTGGTGACAACCTTCGACCTTTATCAAGTTCCCAGCCCACTCCGTTTCCTTTGGCTATTCGCTCCTTCTGGAAACTTCCTGTTTATGTCGGGCCCATTTCCTGTCCCCTTTAGCTGGCTGTATTGCGACCCACCTTGCGTGGCTTGACCTGCATTGTGGTGAATAGTTGCTGATGGTTTGAAACAATGAGTAGTTGAATGCATGGGAGAACCAGCCATCTGATAAAAACACGTTGGTTTGAAAACCTAAGGTTATATACACAAATACATTAACCCCGCCCCAGTTGTTTGGGTTAATTTATGTTTGCACAGTTAGGTGTGAATGTGGGGCTATTGTTCTCCCCAGATTATTCATTCAGAAATGCACTAATTGGGCATGACATCATGACCTCTATGCCCTTAAAATTATTAACAAAATGATTTAAAAATGTACCAAACTAAGGATTTGAGAGAGTTTGCCAAGGTCAAGTTGTGCCAGTTTGGTTAGACAATATCCAAAACTGATGTGATTGTGGTGTGTTTCTGGTTTGTAGTGATTGACGTCTATTAAAATCAATCTAGGGAAGGCACCATGGTGAACTGTTGTCAGAAACGGTGTTTCCCTTTGGTCTGTATAGTTGTGGGTCTCTCAGAGTGTATGCTGACCCCTGTTCACATTTGGACATATGAACTCAGAACTGGGTCATGAAGTGTGACCCAAAACATAGATCATGTTTTGGAATTGCATCTGCGTGAATGTGTGTTGTTCACTTAAAACAGTGGTTCCTAAAGTGTGGGGTGTTACAAATAAAAAAAGAAATATGTTTGAAATACAACTGACAGCAGAGAATACTCTACAATATAGAACTAAAAAAAACAGTTACACAAAAGTGTTTCACTGTAAAGATGGTTTGTAGTTTGTTTTGTTGAATCCTGAAGTGTAAAATAAACTTCAGTGGAGTTTGAAAACAAAATATGTGTATAGGTTTATGTCTGGTTGAACGATGTGTGTGCCCAGTTGATTTTGTTTTTCTTTTTTTGGGGGGGGGTTATTGTAATCCAGAGGGGCGCCCAAAAGAAAATCTTTGGGAACCACTGATTTAAAAGTTAGTAAGCCGGTGGAGGCAGTGTGATGTTTTATCAGTGTTCTACTTAGAATCCAAATAGATTCTCGCTTGATACATACCACCTTTTTAATCATTGTTGCACACCATGTAAACCCTCTGTAAAACGGTATATACATATTCTGGTGTCTTTGACCTCTTCCAGCAGGATAATGCTCACAGCCCTAGAGTAAAAATGGTTCAGGAATGAGGGAACAACCAAGAGGTGTTGATTTGGCCTGCAAATTTCCCAGATATTAATCAAATCAAGCATCTGTGGCTTGACTGCTGCTAACATTTTGGTGCCAGATACCACAACACACAATCAGGGGTCTAAAAAAGTCCACGTCTCAAAAGGACAGGATTGTTTTAATAGTAAAAAGGTCATCAACTGAAAGGAGGGCAGTCATTAGTTACGGGCTGCTAGTGTACATGTATGTTGTTTTCAGATAGATCAGTCTGCTGCAAGGTTGGATCCTTCTAATATAGAAATTTGCTGCAGTATGCAATTAAGTACAACATAAAGCCAGTTTGTCTTTTTTAGTAAATTGATGTATAAAAGGTTTATTTCAACAAGCCTCTAATTGCTGTTTGCGTCAGCTTTTCATTCATCCTAATCAGTATCAATTTCAGCAGCTGGGTCCAGTGATCCATGGGACCAGTGTCGCGAGAACAATTGCAAGGAGAAGTTCGGAGATGGGACATGTAACCGAGAATGCATGGAGTCACGTTGCCTTCGAGACGGATTTGACTGCCTGAAGAATCGTGGTCACTGCAAGTAAAAAACCTTTGTGACTAAATTAACTTTTCTGAACTGTAAATTATGGAAACCCTTTTAGCTTAATAAGGCAGATTTTAGTGGCGTAAAATAAGAATCCCCATCTTCTATTATTAAGATGTTACATATCAGCAGATGGTGAAAAAACATTACCTGCAGGATTTATTTTACATACGACCTGGTACAGATATTTGTAAAATTGGAGGGTGTGCTTAAACACTTTATTATTATGATCCTATTATTTCCATCACTAACATGTCTTTTCTTCTCATCCCTTTGTTCCCCATTCATCATATCTCTCAGTCCGGGACACACTCAGTACTGTCGAGCTTATTATGCCAGCAATCGCTGTGACCAGGGCTGCAACAACGCTGCCTGTGGATGGGATGGAAGTGACTGCTTCAGAGAGCAGAGCCCTCTGTGGGCTAAAGGCACATTGCTTCTTCACACCAAAATCCCAAAACAAAATCTCTCCCTTGCTGTCACTCCTCTACTCTGGACCCTCAGCGTCATCCTGCAGTCACCCCTGAAACTGAGGGGAAACATTTCCCTTGCAGCAAGCTTGAACTTGTTTGATATTTACCCTCAGAAGTTTGCTGACATGCTGGCTCACTCTTCACCAACAGATTCTAATGGGTAGGTAATACTCTATGTGTGGGATTTGAGACTACACCATTTTCTTATTTTGACAGTAATAGTACTAAAGACAAAGTTAGTTATGCAAAGCAAGCTTAATGAAACAGTAAGTGATACATGTTTGATGATAGATTATGCATTAAAAATAAGCATTTGGCAAGACTCTGGCTAAAACAAAGCAAACATTTTATATACATAAGAAATGGTTTAAATTCCTATATAATAACACATAAAATGAAAGGGTACCAACTGGACTGCCTTGAAGACCTCCATTAATCCAAGTAGGGCAACCTTAAAATTTGTTGTTAAACTTTTTCATGGTGCAATCAACAAATATTTTTGTGTAATTTAAAGCCCAACAAGAAGAAATGATAAGAAAAGTTAAATTAAGCAGTAACTGTTTGTTTAAATATTAAAGATAATTTGGTTCAAATTTTCAACAACAGCAAGAGATTTGTGTCCAAAGCTAATGCATTTTGCATTAAATTCAAATGTATTACTACATTGGTTAACCTAAAAATGTGCAGAAACCTGGAGAATTATTAATTAATTAGAGTAAGGTAGGGTTAAATACTTAATCCAAATCAACCAAAAAGATTAGTGGTATTGACTTAAAAATACAACAAGCAAAGTTGGAGTGACCCACAGTCATGTACTTCATTTTTATATTGATTAGTGATAATAAAGTATTTCTCATACAGCTGTGGACCTAGTGGGGTGAGGTGGACTACATCAATCATTTATCAAGACAGCCTAAACTGAGCAAACACAGAAAACTAAGGGTGGCAAAGACAACACCTTGGGGATCTTCATTAAGCGCAAGAAAGGCATAAGATTTAAGAGGTATCTGCTCTTTTGTACCAAATTTCTCCTGTTTCCTCTCTAGTTCCCTCCTGTTCCTACAAGTCGACAACAGGCCTTGCTCCAGGTCACCTTCTACCTGTTTCCCGTACGCTACTGAAGCCGGCAGTTTCCTACGTGCCATGATAATGACAAAGCCTTCAACGTTCCCAATGCTGCAGGAGCTGCAAGTCATTATCAGCATCAGAGGTGTCCAAGAGGAAATAGGAACCAGAGAGGAACAAGTGGAAGTTGAAGGTAGGCTCTTGTTTCCTGTCACCTACACACATGCTCACACACACTTCCATATTTCAAATGTAGCCAATCAAAACAATATAAAACAGCTTTGTTTTCCTGGTGTGCAGACTGGGGTGTGAATTTTTTCAATTGTATTCACAACCAAATAAAAAAAGGTATCAGCACACAAAGATGATTTTCTATGTCTTCACAAAGTAGAGGTATGAATAAACTGTAGAAATAAATTAAGCTTAAATTATTAGACAGTTTTTTTAGACTGAATGCTCCTTTCATCAGAGGTGAAATTATCTTAGATAACTGATGCTACTTTTATCTACTTGCATATTTTAATGTTTCCATTATTTCATTCAAAGAGCAAACCCCTGCCTGGATTTGGGCTGTAGCTGCCATTGCAGTTGGACTTCTGATTTTGATTCCTCTGGTGGTCTTTCTGGTGATGAGGAAGATGAGATTGCAGCGATCAGAGAACAACGGCAGTGTTAGGGTGAGACATCGGTCTAAAGTTGCTAACGATGATGACAGCAGCAAATCCAAGGCCTGGATGCAACACACACCACACCAAGAGCAACGAGTTCGATATAGCAGAGAAAAGGATAAAATTAGCCTTCGGAAGAAAAAGAAATACAAGGAAGCAGAGAAAAAGAGGAGGAGGGAACCGTTAGGGGAGGATGCCATTCGAATGCGGTAAGTGTTGCTGCTTCTAAAGATTGTGATGTGGTCTGAAAGAGCTGTGTAACCAAAACATTTGTCCTCTGCTTTCTTATGATTGTGGCTAAATTTTATTTTTGATTGTCAAAGTTTCTCATTTTAGAACACATTTAAAAATTGTGTTCTAAATGCATTTGCCTAAATGTATATATTTATTTCACACTAGATTCAGAGTTTTACAATATTTTAAGAAATACAGCAAAGCACTAAGATGTGATTTAAAATGTTAGACAGTACACTGCTCATTACAAGGTTTATTTGGTATACTAGATATGAGGAATTAACTGATAGGTGTATTGTCTGATAACATATCTCAATTTCTCTCAGACAGTTTCTTTTTAATGCAACAAAGAATGCTCAAATTGACCGTTCAACCTCAGAGTTTCAGTAGGAGTCACTGGAGTTTGATTGTCCTACAGATTTGTTTTGTTGAGCCAAAGTTAGTGTCTGCTGGAGGAGCTCCATCATCTGGGGTAGCCAAGAGAACAGTCAATACTCCTCCACATTAAGATTAATTGTTCAAGGTGGCATCAGGATATGGTCACATATACAAATAAATCAACTCGCTTGTGTGGATTTATTATTTTGTAGAATTTTTATCCTGTTAGCATTCTGTTTCATAGAGCCATGTGAAAAATTTTAATAATCACTCAACCACAAGGTTGACAAATTCTTGTAATTAATATTATTGAATTGGATGGAAATAAAGTAAATCACTTAACATAGGAACAGAAAGAAAGAAAAGCTTTATTTTTATGAAAAATCTAGATTTATTACAAGTGTCCTTTAACGTACTAAAACATTTTTTTCCAATGGTGACATAACTGGTGACATAAAAATTAAAAACTACAGTACTGATCTCAAAGAGGATTGATAAATAGTCAATAATTAAGGCAAACAGAAGAGCTCAATATAAGATTAAAGAGCTTTTGAATGCATACCAGTGTTCAAAATTATCTTCTACAGAAAAATGAAGATTATTGTATAGTTGTTAGATGTTTATATTCCCCAAAATCAACATAATCTACATGTGTAGATTTCTGCACATGTACAGAAATCTACTGTACATGTGCTGCAGAGCTCCCTGTGCATTTGCGGATAAAGAAGTGGTTAAAAAGGAAACCTAATAAACAAATTGTAACAGGATATATTGGAAAAATATGATTTCATAATACTATCTTTGCTTACAGGCCTATGAAAAGGGATCAAGAGCCAGGAAGTGACACAGATTTTACCCAAAGCTCAATGGAGGACATCAACATAATGTGCTCCAGGCGACTGGAGGACCCATCCATCTGTGACCACAGGACCGCGGACCAGAGACACTTTCGGCCTGGAGCTGCTCAAACCCGCAGGCCAATACAACGTAATCGGCCATATTTGTTTTAGAAAGAATACAACTTTTCCTGAAATGTTGTGCTAACTGTCTTGACAATAACTTTAACATTCAACACAAAAACACAATCATGACCGCTTGTTCTGCTCTTGGAGCGAATTTGCCAGAAGGATTCAAAACTCCTAAATGTTTTCCACTAGTAAAAAGCTTTTTGTAACTCTTGAATCCAACAAAAGTAGAAGAGGTTTTAGTTTTTCAGTTTTGCTTCATTCTTGATTTCAAATTAGAATATATCTGTTGTGGGGTTTTTTTACGCTTGAGGTTGAATTTAGCCCAGTTTATGCCCTGAGTAAGTATAACAGTATAATTTATCATCACTATGACTGTGAATTTATAAATATATAAAATGTAAACACTTCTTTGCAAAAGATAGTACACACACAGTCCCTACAGTAATCATACAGGCCCTTGCATAAAGCTATTTTAAAAGAAAATTTTGTTTTTAAGATTCACATCCCTTTTACTTTTGCCATTTGAATTTAGCATCACTCATTCTGAACTTTCTTTTAAACAGCTCCACCTAGAGGATGGGAAAGGAATGCCATGCCTCCTCCTTTGCTCAGTCCCCCCCAGCAGGTCAGTCATTACGAGTAGTTAAGCTGAAAACCAAATGTGTATTGCGGGTGTAGTCAAACGTTTATTTTAGTAATGTTCTGTTGGCAGTCAGCAGAGTGGTGTGGTCCCGATGGGTCTGTGGTTCTGATCCGAGCTGTGCGCAGTGGGCTGGACAGAGTGGTTCTGGAACTGTTGCAAGCTGGAGTTCCAGTAAACAACACAGATCATACTGGTAATGCTTCTTGACAACATCACTAGTTAGTCTGGGACATGATAATGTACCTCAGCCCCCAGTCTTCATGTAGAGAGTTTATGTCAAACGGGTGTAATTCACAATCATCTTTTTCTGACACTGAGGGGGTCGAGTAACTTGTGACTTACCCCGTCTCTCTCACATCCTCTTTTTGTGTCCCTTCTGTCCCTCCTACCTGTCCTTCTCCAGCTCCCCTACTCTCTTCTTCTGACTCAGAGCAAAGTTAATATTCTTGTGTTGATGGATATATTAGCTTTGTGTTTAATCTTTCTCCTTGCTTCAGCTCTTCTGTCCTTTTCTTTGTCTTCAACCCTCTGTCCTCCTGTGTCATCACCCCATCCTCCCCTAATTAGAGGTGTTCTCCCTCTTCATCCCCCATCTCCTTACCATCTGGGCTTAACTCTGTTGTGTAATGGTTGTTCACTGGCTGACTTACTCCCTCACCTCCCCTCCACTCACACTTGTCTCTCAGGGAGATCAGCCCTACATTGGGCATGCTCAGTAAATCACCTCTCCCTAGCAAGGACCCTCATTCGCTATGGAGCTGCTGTGGACCTTCAAGACAACAAGGTATGTGACTAAGCTTTATTATCCAGACATTGTCCAGGAAAGAATTCCCACCTGTTAAACCATAGCACATTTTTTATGTGATTGCTGCAAACTTCAATATATTTTTGGGGGATTTGTTTCACACCAATTTAAATTAACATTTGAGCATTTTTGTGCAAATTCTTTTGAAAATGTGTTTCAATATTTAAGCTGCCCTCACGATGTGTTGCTCTTACAAAGCTAGACAGCTAGCTAACCTTGAGTTGAAAATAAACCAGTCCGTGATAGTTTTCTAGTTTTATTTTGTAACTCTTTTGTTTGTTTTTTCTTTTGTAAAACTGTAACAAAGCACCAAAGTACACATCAACCACAGACAAGGTAAAGAAAACAACTAGACTACAGCAAATGAATGACTCCCAATTATCACCAATTAGCTAACAATGTAGCTTTAAATTTTGGTTGGGAAACGTAAAACTTTTCTATAAAATATTACACAATACTGAAATGACAATTAATAAAATTAACTTACAGACAAATAGTGTCCAAGAAACAAACGTGTCTTAAGGACAGTCGAAAACACCAAGCGTACAACTGGACGAGTTCTGCTTGACTGACCAAATTAAATACATAAACAATGTCCACTAGGTGTCGATAAAGTTCTATAATTTAACTTACAATTTACCATTGGAAAACTAAACAAAACATAACGATGGAGTCAGCACAATATTGATTTTAATTCTATCTCCCTTTAATTGGCTACCCCTAAAACAAATTCAGTGCAAACAGTTTCCTTTGGTTTGTGGCTGGGAAGTTTGTGGCTGTAAGTTGGCAGAATGTCTGAAAGCTGAAGGGGTATAAATCTTTTTGAAAGGCACTGTATCAGTTTAGAATTTTATCATCAAAAGATTATATGTAATAAATGATTTTGAGTACAGTTGCTTATACAATTATTTTTTTCTGTTAGGGTGAGACAGCGCTCTTCCTCTCCTCCCTCCATGGCTGTTATGACACTTCCAGGCTTCTCCTGCTTCATGGTGCCAACCTGGAGCTGCATGACCGGAGGGGCCGTCGTCCAATCGATGTGGCCAGAGAGGCCATGCACCATCAGGTCCTGGAGCTCTTGCTGGCTCACCAGATCCAGAGAGGGCCTGTTCCTGTTAACACGGCCAGCGATGTGATGTGGGAGGAGCGTGCTCTAATGTACTCGCCCTGGGTCAGTTCTCAGGGTCTCCCTGGAAGAAGCGCCTCATTCTCTGGGATGATAGCCCATCGAGACATGACCTCACCACCTCAGAAGTAAGCTTTCAGAAATTTGACTCAAACACACATCATAATTATTTTGTCAGACTAACCAAATAATTTTAGCAATTACAAATGATCAAAAATGATCAAACTATTTCAGAAAATGGTTGTGGGGGTGCTGTGGTCAGTTTGATGTAGAGCTGGTACGTACAATCCAATGTTCAATAATTTCAGTGAACTCCAGTTCAGAACCGCACAGCATTCTGGGGGACGTAGGTAGAGGAAAAGCTATAGACGTCTAACTTTGGTCAGCAAAGCAAAGTTCAGGTTGGTAACTTGACTAACTTGCTCTCTCTTTGGTTACCTAGCAACAACCTGTTGCCGCAGCAGCGGTTACATGTTTCGCTGCCTCATAACTGTTTAAAAATAAAAAGAACGAGGTGGAGTGAAAGGAGAGAATGATTACAACAGCTCAAGAGGAAAAACAAAAAACCAATCAAAAATATCGACTGATATGTTTTCAGCCATACAATGGAGATAAATTAAGCATTCTCTTTTTCTTAATTTAAGTTGTTCACCATAATTCTTTGATGCCTTCATCAATTTAATCATGTTTTCATGACTTTTCTTCGTTGCCAGTGATTGGTCAATGGGCCGAATGCAGTACCCACCGCCCCAGAACTGGAGACCCCAGCTCAATCAATCAGCCACGGCACTCGTTCCTCCAAGAGTCATGGGTCGTTCCCCTCGGCCAATCAGTACCTTACAGGAGGTGACATCAGAAGACGAGGATCGTGACAGGCATCACGAAAACCCCCGAGCCACTACACCTCACTTCCTCTCTCCCCAGCCAGCCCCTCGGCAGCGCTCTTTCTCTTGTACCCAGCATGCACTGCAGCGCCGCTCCAGCGCTCTCCAGCCTGAGCCGAATTACCTCATTGTGACAGACAGAACAGCCAATGAGCCCATTGAAAGGGTGGTGGTTTCACCCCCACCGACCACTGCCGCCCAACCAGATCGCCAACCAGCGATGAACGTTGAAAATACCAGCAGAGTGAATCAGGCCGCAGTGAGTTCAGTGAATACTGAGCAGAAACCCAACACAAACAGCTCCACTGACTCCACGCAAACAGTCTTGTAGGAAAGAGAAGCAGGCAGTGAAATACAAGAGGACAGAACTCAAATCAGCCATGTGCAAGATACACTGGTTGAGTCAAGAAAATAAAAAAAATCTCTTGGACATCTTGTTATTAATCAGTGTTTAACAGCCATGTTACTCCTCAGAGACATTCTTTACCACTTTTTTCACTTTAGGCTTTTCCTATTATGCAGGGAGACGTTGTTGTAAATATTTTTTGGGATGAATCCCACTTCCTTTCTAAAGTTTTTTTATATTTTTTTTCTAATCAACTAGACTTTCTTGTAATCTTATGAAATGGTCATAGTCCACAGTCTTCCAGTCTTTCTGTAGTTTTCCTTTGGAAAGAAGTTAAAAAACAGTCATAGTTGAAAGAAAAACCTTCAGGAAGACTGGAGAGGTATTGATAGAGATCACAAGGATATGACTCCTTTAAAAGGGAATTATAATACAATGAGAAATGGTTCAAGATGTTTGCACAAGATTGTGGATGTTGCAGCAGCTTGTGTTCTGATTATTGCAGAATGTTCAAGGAAAAATAATTTTAGAGCTGTGTCTAAAATCAGAATAGACCTGATAGATTATGTACAATAAACCAATTTCTTTTACATTTTTATGTGGATTTCATCATATTTATTTAATATCATTGCACACAAAGCAAATTATTAACATACAGTATATCGGAAACCAGTGTCTGTTGGCATTTATTTTGTCAGATGTAATGGGACACTGTATTAATATTAAAATTAGGTTTCGATCTTTTCTTTTGCTAAAGCTTACAGTTTTAGCAGAGCTCTGCAGTTATATATTTTTCCCAATACTCTTTATGGATTATTTGGAATACTTGCTTGCATTTACATTGTGTTCTCAATCTGTTTTTGTTTTGCACAGAAATTCAATTCCTAGTAAGGTAATTCAGTTATATCTTATTAAATTGTTAATTGATGCAATAAAACTGTTTCTATTTAGATTTGCAGTGCAGATTCAAAGATCTGCACTACTTAAAATGATCTGCAAAGCAAGTAACCCTAAATACAGTGCCAAAGTATACTTCTACTATCATGCCAGGTTTTTCTTTTTGAATTGCACATTCATATCAAAGGCACTAAAGGGAAACTATCGAGTTTTATTGAACTAGCTGCATATACTCCATGTGCATGACCTTAAACTAATAGTTTGTACATTCAGTCTTCTTGAGTTCACATCTGACACTTGTTATAGAGAATGTGATGAACTATGAATAAAATTAAGTTGTTTTAGTAGGTGTTTATTGATATTTGCTTATTTGTATCCTTCAAATAAAATCAAATTAACTCACTGTACAAAAGTATCAATGAGGACAAGACTACAAAAAACAAAAAAAATACACAGCTTTATAAACAAACTTTACCAACAGAAAAGAAAAGTGTATATTTCTCTAACACCAGTGAATAGACAAGGCATAAAGTGTTCAAGGAAGCTGACCTGTGCTGGTTATGTTCATATGACCACAACTTCACTGTTTTTCCGTATATATGAACTATTGAGAATTTTTCAAATAAAACATCCAAGTCTGGTTAAATCTACCAAAATCCCAAAGGAAAATGTGTTATTATTTGAAATAATACATAATCTCAAAGATGGTGGCAGCATCACCAACTCTGGTGAAAAAAGTATTAGATTTTTTTGTGTGTGTGCAGTGAAAATAACATCTCAAATGTATTTGATAAAAAGAAACGACATACGACTAATTGTTCAACTTTTGCAAAGCAAAAGATCACACATACCTAATAAAAATATGTCCTTTACCATTAAGCCACCAAGTACCCATGTTTAAATGTATTAGCATGTGGTTAAATATTTGTGAAAAGATGTAATCTTCAAACAGAATATTATGGGTTTGATTCAGAAATTGAAGAACTGTGAATAGGTGTATTTGTTATCATAAAACAAAATTATACTTCAAACAGGCTTTTGCTGTTTGAAGTAATCTTCAAAAATCTGCATGCATATATCTAGTAAAAATGAAGTCCCCTCACCAAAAATAGTTGGATAGAAGCTACAAGTTCAGGCATTATATGTATATATACCCTGATTTCCTAAGGTAATACAGTGTTTCCTAGTTTGTTGTTGAACAAAGAATTCACAATTTTCAGACAAAATGTCAACCTGCTCTGTCATTATAACATATATGCATAACTGGGAGAAATTTCTAATCATTTTTGCTGCCTATGTAGAGACAGAAGGTTTATTTGGGAGGCGTACATCATGACAGCAGAAGGATCAGTGCCAGCATGACAGTGAGGATGGGAGAGGCCACCATACCAGGACAGAAGCAAAAAATGCTATAAGAGAAAGAAAAACATCCTGAGAATATGCATCAATTCAGCCATGCTGTATTAAGTTTA
This sequence comes from Xiphophorus couchianus, assembly GCF_001444195.1. NCBI lineage: Eukaryota > Metazoa > Chordata > Actinopteri > Cyprinodontiformes > Poeciliidae > Xiphophorus > Xiphophorus couchianus. The sequence continues at coordinate 7,360,138 of NC_040230.1, forward strand.
AGTATAAGCTATGTGTTTTAGTGCAGTCGTAATAAAATTTTGTGTTATTTTACTGCACTTTGAACGTATGTGATTTTCAACAACCAGGTCAACACTGAAGAGGATCAAATACAATTTAGAAGGTGTTCCCACGGAAAATGTATTTCATCAAACTTTAAAATGTCGATCAGTTTTAAATTGATCAACATTGGACTTTGTGAGGGCCACCATGTAAAACAGTTCACGTATAGACACCATCTACAGTACAGACCAAAAGTTTGGACACACCTTCTCATTGAATTCAATGAGAAGGTGTGTCCAAACTTTTGGTCTGTATTGTACATAAGTGCTATTTGTTTCTCTTGACTGTTTTCTTCTCTATTTGTAGCTTCAATCACATATTTAAATAAACTAAACTGTCACAGTTTGGAGCTCTAATAAAGAAATTTCCAAATAAAAATCCTAAGTGATTTTGAGCATAATGACAAAGGTTTATTGTTAAACTCAATGTTTACATATTCAGTTGACTTTTTGTTAAAAGTGTGACATTTTAGCTTAAATTGCCATATTATAACTGTTTTTGGATTTTCTTTATTAAGACATTTGAAGACATCCATTCAAGGTGGATACAAAGTGGATTATTGTGGGCATGACATGAAAGTAAAAAAAAAATCTGAAATGAAAGCAATAATACTTTACAGAGAAATGGACAAATATGAATGACCCATCACAGGCACCATCTTTAAGGCTTTGAGAAATGAAATGGTCATTAAATTTGGGAATACCTGTCATCTGTCGTAGTAGGTGGTGGAATCGTCGTGGTTGAGATTCTGAAAAAATAAAAGCGTTATTGCACAATGTAATTCTTGCTGCCTATTAATATCTACAGCAGCATAATTTCAGCAACAAAATAAATTGTGATGTGTGAATTATGTTATCATTACCTTGACTAACCTTCTAAAAGTTGAATTTAAACATTTGATCATCTAGCTAAAAATACTGCAATATTTTCTACTCATACAAGCAGACCCATTAATCTGGGTATACCTGTTGTCTGTCGTCGAATCCGGTGGTGGAATGATGGTGTATGGGGTTCTACAAAAGTCAAAGGATTATTTTACAATTTTATTTTTTAGCAGCCTGTATATCTTTAGTACAGCACTTACAGCTAAAACATATATGTTATGTCTGTTTATGCTACGTATCTGTGTTGTATAGATTGTATCGGAAAAACTGACTTCACTTGAAACATAAATTGGTAAAGGCATAGATAATTCTAATTAAAGATTAAAAGTAAGCAATTTTATTTGTAGAAGCGATTACTTGGGGAAAGTAAATAGTAAATTTAAACTATGTCAACCTTTTGCTAATTTATCAATATGAATGTGTCCTAAACTAGTACGTTTAAAATCTTTTGTTGTTATCCTTAGATGAATTCTAATGTTGTTCAACTAAATAAAACCCTTTCAAAGCTTTGAAATATGCTAGTCATTTTTAAAAAAACGACTAGCATAAAACTACAAAATTTTGCAGTTTTATCAGATATTTGGGTTTTTGGCAGGTCACACAAATCCCAAGTGTTGCCACTGTATGGTTTTATTGCTTCCATTGCTTAAAAAAAACATACTTTTTAAGCATGGTTTTATTGTCCTTGGATTTAAAAGAGAAAGTGATTCAAGATATTTGTATTTAAAATAAAATGGGTAAAATAATTATCATGTCTTATAAGAGATGGATTAATGGTAGGTTAGAACTTGTGACAAAAAACAGAAGTGAAAGTTGCAAACACACATTCAACTAAGCAATTAAAGAATATTAAACAACCCATCACAAACTGTACGTAAAAGGTTTTGACAAATAACTTAAATAAAGTCATTAAATTTGTGAATACCTGTCATCTGTTGTGGTATCAGGTTTTGGAATGGTGATGGGTGAGATTCTACAAAAACCAGAGAACCATTGAACAAAATAATCTTTTCAGCCTATTAGCTGTGACAAAATACGTATAGCTACAATATCAACAATCCTTTTCAGGAATTTGTGTTGGTTGGCAAAACCTTTTGTCTGTAGTGGGAGGTGGATGGATGGTAGATGAAGTCCTGCAAAATTATATCCAAACATTTAAATATTTAGTAATATCAAATATATCTAGCAGGCTTTGACAAATACAGTGGCCATTAAATTTGAATACCTGTCATCTGTTGTTGTATCAAGTGGTGGAATGATGGTGGATGAGATTCTGGAAAAAATCATTAAAAAATATTCTAAGATTAGTACCAGGCTTAGCCCTAACCCTAACTCTAGGAAATTCTGCAAAAGAAACAATGTACAATACAATTTTTGCAGCCTATTACTTCTAGCAAAATACTTGTAGTTTTATGAATTGGCATGTATGTAAAGAATGTTACCATTATAGCTGTGATATTTTACTGACCTCAAAAAACCTTTCTTAACTTGTTTGCAGTTTTTCTGACAATCAAAATGTCCCTAACAGATTTTATCCTGTACTTGCAAACATTGTGACGTATGCTATTTCATAGAAATCTGAATCGATAATTCAAACTCAAATGAAAAAAATAGCAATTTCATTTGTAGGAGTGATTGCTTGTTAAATGTAGGTGGAGAATTATTTTAATTAGGCCCACTTTTTGGTAATATTTTTACTCATCAAGTCCTTTTGAGGGATTTGTATTAGTTATGTCTTGTAAAAGTTGCAATGCTTTATTTCAATTAGTCTCTGCATATGGAGATATTGGAAATGTGAAACTATGGCATCAAATGTGGCACTACCTGTTGCCTGTAGTGGGAGGTGGATGGACAGTAGATGAAGTCCTGTAAAATTATAACCAAACATTTAGCTACAAAGCAAAAATAAATACTTGACTTACTATTGATGTTACATACCTTACACAGCTCTTAAAATGTCACTTTCTCATTTAATCAGATCAAATTTTATGTTTCTGAGACAGAATTGTATTTTTTTTAATATTATGCAAATGCCAGAATAACCTTTAGTATCTTCAAATTCAAAAGTATACACACTTTAAGAATACTGTTGTGTGACCATTGGAAAATCCCTAGCCTGGTAAAAACAGCCCCCTGTACTATACTTTGCTACATTCAGGGACTCCAGGTTCCTGGAGGCATAGATTGTGTTGCGGTTTTAAATTTTACCCAACAGTGTAACAGTGGCAATACTTACAGTATATTTCCATTATATTCTACTTACAGTATAAAGGTATCAAAAGTTTGAGAAATATGAAATCAATAGGCATCAGATGTGGCATACCTGTCTGTAGTTGGAAGCGGATGGATGGTAGATGTAGTCCTGTAAAATTATAACCGAATATTTAAAGTAAAAGGCATATTTGTGTGTTTATATTATAGCTATAAGGCTAAAAAAGTTGATTTTGCATAATAATTCCTTTAAGAACAACAAGCTTAAATAACTAAATTTATACTTTGATTGAAAAGTAAGAAATTTCAGTTCTGATCAATACTTCACAAGTATTTTTTTTTATTTTTTATTTTTATTTCTACAACAAAAAAATGAAGGTAAAACATCTGTCATTTCTTGTTAGAGGTGAAAACTAGTGAGAACTAATAAAATTCTGAAAACAATATACCAGCAAAAAAGAAAGCAATAAACACATTATTTACAGAATAATTAAAAACATGGACAACCCATCACACCCACTCTGTCTTCTGCTTTGAAAAATATGATGGCCAATAACATGTGGGAATACCTGTTGCCTGTTTTTGTAGGAGCTGGTGGAATGATAGGTAGAATAATGGTGGACCACGTTCTGCAAAAAAAAGAAAAAATAAATCTGACTCATATTTGTAGCTACATCAATTGTCATGTGTTTAAAGTAAGCTATCATTGAAGCTATGGACTATAGATGATCTCATAAAACATTTTAAAACCTATTGCTAGGTTTACAGATAATTACATATAATCACAGATAATCACAATCTTGTCTAACATATTTTATTTAATAAAAAATGTGAACGTTCTATTTAAAGCTGAACATTTAGTAAATTATGTGTGGGAAAGAATTTTTTCAAATTATAACAATCAAACAGTCGCTCAACAAGACATGGGTCTAGTGCAAACAGTGCAAGAACTGGGCATTGGGACTGCACTGTAATTCAGGACAACCTCTGTACATCTATCAAAACTGTGATTCAGAAAGTAAATAAATAAAATGTGGGCAGGCCATATCCTGAACTATTGTAATCAATTTGATTCTGATTTTTAGACCCTAATATTTTGAAGAAATTAGGTTTTAAATGTGTCAATTCATGGCATATAAGATGTCGTTGCCTCTATATGTTTTTTCAACGAAGAAATTAGACATTGTAAATTGAAAGATTGTATTAAAACTAATTATTCTCCAGAAGCCTCATTCCTAAATTATTTCCCATTAAAATAAAATCTAAATACAATTACAAGCTGTATTTGGTGGTAGAAATATTTTTGAAAAAAATTATTTTGAGAAGGATAAAGTTACTCGGTTCTGGCAAGACATTTATGGGTTCAATCACAGAATGAAATGTGATTGAGTAAGCATAGCGTTTTTTGAAAATTAGATGAAAGGAAAAGTGTGACAACTTTTTCTTTTGTGTATTGAAAGGAATAAAAGGAATCCTTTTATGTATTGTCCCCTACACAAACAGATATTTTATTTGCAAGATGGAAATGAAATGCAAAGTGAGTCAAGGCCTCTGTATTTGCAATAACTCTGGACTCTTCATAACATTGGCAACAATTGATTTTCTTCATGCTTTGCAGATAGGTTCATCTGCAAACCATGAAGAAATGTCCAAACAACTCTCAACAAATTGGCAATACCTGTTGTCTGTAGTGGGAGGTGGATGGACAGTAGATGAAGTCCTGTAAAATTATAACCAAACATTTAGGTACAAAACAAAAATAAATCTATGGCTCATGGGTGATGCTGGATACATTGCATGTTTCAAAGGTCACTGTCTTGTTGAATTAGGCCAACCTTTTAGTTTTCTAAGTCAGTTAGAAATACCACCATTTTTAATATTTTCTAGATGCCAGAGTATCGAGAGGGAAAACCTTTTTGAAAAATTTTGTGCTGAAGCAAACGTAACTCAGTTATACACCAGTTCTGAGGGTTAGGGGCTAGGGTAAGGGTTAGGGGTTTTTGGAATCAGCCAAAACTCCAGGTTAGCCATTGTGAGAATCTTGTGGGAGAATACCCACAATTTGACCCAAGATAGAAGACAAATTTACCAATTCAATTAAACTGTATGTGAATGTGTGAATTAATAGAAAAAATGATCTTTCCCATATTCCAGCAATTGAAATAATTTTCGTTATTGTAACTGACATAATACAGGGAAAGTTTGGTCGAATTTAATTTCAAATGGTGATAAAAATAATAGTTGTCCTTTTCTGCAATGCAGGTAGAAGTTTGGTTTTGGCTGTGTATGTAGCCATGACACAAACCAGCTAACTTTTCTTTACAGAGAAAATTAACTTTACCTTGGTCACCTGCACATTTGACTTGTACTATATTATGATGCGTTCATCACAGCCTACTGTTCAATGTTACAGCACTGTTTCAATAGTTATATTCAAAAACAATCTGACTGATGGTAGATGAAAGTTATTAAAAAATACAAGAGAAGAAAGTGATAACTTGTTTTGTCTTTGCACAGTGTTATAAAAATAAACAGAATTTAATTTAATTAAACAATAACGATAGGAATAAAGCAAATTATTCACCACAGAAATGGGAAAAAATAACACATTTTAGTTTGCACTGGATATATTGCTTGATTTGAAAAAATAAAGTGTAATCAAATGTGTGAATACCTGTCTTCAGGTGTTGTAGAAGGTGGGTTGATGCTTGGGGATACTCTGTAAAAGTCAGAGCAAAAACTGAAATCTATATGTATTTCTAAATAATTTCCTTATAGAGCTTTGTCTGTAAATGCAAACTTGTCAGAATTAAGTTATAATTTACTTGACAATTTGTTTTACCGTGCAGAGCATGGACTTTCATTCCGATTTGGTGGAGGATTTGCTATGTTCACTGGTCTTAACTGAGGACATGGTAAAGTTGTTCCATCGATTAGTGGGGTGAGATCTATCAAAGGACAAAACTATCAGTTATAAAAAAGACAGTCTTGTGACATTATATGTAGTTTGCAAAATTATTTTAATTAAAACATTTCACCTACCTTCAAAGTTGAACATGAAAATGGCACTTCCTCCCTTGAGGAACTCTCTGGATTGCAATTCTTGTAATGTTACAAAATAGTTGTATCCAAAGAGAGGCCCATTATAGATTAGTTCTCCATTCTCATTAAATGATCCAAATTTAGTCTTCCTGGGATTGTCCCAGACAGAGGAATCTGTTTATATGACACACAATACATGAGAATACGCGTTCGTTTTTTAACAACAACGTTTCTGCAAAATATCAACATTTTATGATAAACTTACTAGATAATACTTGATTTTCATTAGAAACAAAACTGTATTGCTTGGACATTTGCAGTTGCTTGTTCGGGTTTTGATCCATCAACTGGAAAATCATATGTCTTTGCAGACAAGGATATTGCAGCTGGTTATCATTCTTACTAGACAAGAGTTGCACGAACAATGAAACAGATTTTTGGTTAAAAATAGTGGCTACACGGTATGCATAGCCATCTTTGGAGAATTGTCGTGGGCTGTAAATTATGGCTCCATTTCTGCTTGTGTTTAAAAGAATCTCCAAGTCATCAATTTGCCAGGCAAAGTGTGGACACTCTGTCTCTGAGAGATTGATGTCATCAATTGAGAAACCTCCTGTGGAGTTTCCTGCTCCTTTCCGAACCTCAAACACCACCTGGAAGTCCTTGGTGGCATTCAAGAAAACATGGTGGAGCGTCCAGTGAGATGTTGGTGAACCTAGAGTAAGAGGTTTTAATTTACTATGCTACACAATTTTAATATTACAACATGCAAAAGTAGAAAGCAAAGACTTAAGATTTTGTATTTTAACAGTCTGACTTTACCAGTAATTTGTTCCATAAGGCGGAGAGTTCCTGTGGTGTCCTGCTCATTCTGAAACTCTCTGATCCAGATATTAAGTTCATCTAACGTATTTCCGCTGTGGAAATAGTAGAACTGCAGACACTGGACATTACATGCCCTGGTCGGCTTCACTACCTCCGTTTCCAGTCGAGCTGAATCTCCCTCTTGTCCTGATGTTGTGCTCACATGGATGAAGTACCCAGTTTCTTTAACTGCAAATACGTTGATCAAGATAATGTTTCTCATAAATCAACTTCATCTATATCATAGACAACTCAATATATTTTAATATGTTCAGGCAGAAATTATGTTTGCATAACCATGGTAAAAATCACTCAATTTTGCAATAAAGCTAGTAGTAGGACAGGAAATAAACCTCCCTTAACATTCCATCTTTATGATTCCTAAAGAGGGATTGTTTCTTCATTTCATTTTATTGAAATGGTCTTCAATATATTATTACTGAAACAATCTTTGCTCAAAGATGATTTAGAAAGGTGTAATTCAGCAAAAATACCAAACAGTTAAATTATATATTATTGGCTCAGATTTGTATACTTTCCATTGCTCTTCAAAGCCATAAGGGGAAAATAGTCATAATATACAAAGTGCAAATCTCACCGTTATCTCCATTTCCACTTGGCAGACTGGTATGGTCAGAACTGGGGCCTCCATAAACTTGAGTAACAACTTCCCAGCTAATCCCACCCTGTGAGCAGCGGCTCATTTGGCACATCGTTCCATTCGAAAAGCCACAGTAAGAATTAAAGGCAACAGTTGAGCCTAAGATGGCAAAAAAGAAGAATATAATATATTTTACAATATATTTTCATTTATAGCTAATATTTAAAGCTTAGCCTAGGCCAAATTCACCTGGCCTAGGCTAAGCTTTTCAAAATTACACAAAGTTGTTTTTATGTAAGACAACACATTGTTATTAAAATCTCCAAAAAGTTCAGGTATGAACCAAACATTGTTTGACCGGAGTATACTGGTGCATCTCACTAAATTAAGACATCACTGAAAGAGCTTTTCATTTGATTAAGTCAGTAAAACAACTTAAACACATTAAACAATTTTACTGTGTATACAGTTGCATATTTCAAGCATTATTTCTGAAAATTTTAATGATCATTTTAAAATAAAAATGAGTTTCTCATGAAATTACAATATCATGTAACCCCAATGAAAAGCTTCTTTATAAAAACTGAAACATTACTTTTGGCCATTTTATGGCCTCCAGGATCAAGACTATGATTGAAGAAGAAGAATTACTTTATTCATCCCAGCAGGGAAATTATTTCGCAGTTACAGCAAGAATTTTTTATACACAGATAAACACACAAACGATAGGAGCTGCGTCTGCAGGCAGCCAGCTGAGCCGGCGTCATTTTTGAAGGAGGACATGCGGCAAAGGTCGTCAGGACCGGGAGTCGAACCCACGACGTCCGCGGGTGTAAGGCCTCCAAATGTGGGGCGTGCTAACCCCCTGCTCCACCACCCCCTGCTGGCTTGATGGTTTTCTACCAGTAAAGGACAACTTCCACATAGAGTGTGAAACCACAGAATGTCATTGCCAAAGCAGCTGCCTTTGTTGTATTCAAGTGTTTTATTGATAAATGGAATGAAAAAAAAATGTGGCAGAAGGAGAGGGACAAGCAATCAGGATTCCCACAGCTAAATTAAGATTTCCAAGACTGGAAGAAGAGTGGAGAGAGTCAAACCAGAATCAAAGTTATCTGAGATCCAGTGGGAAATTTTCACTGTAAGTGATAATTTATCTTCTGGTGTTGGTCCAATGTGTTTTATCTACACTGAAGTCAAAACAATCACCTACCAGGACGTTTCTGCATTCTTCCCTCTGTTGACAAACTATGTGGAAATGCAGATTTACTTTCCTGGAAATACTGACATCTGTGCTTGATCATGTAACAAATTCACATGGCCTAAATGCCACAAGTGAGTACTGTTAAGAAGATGAGTGACATCAGAGCTAACACTGCAGACAAGATGAAGACCACTGTTAAAGCAACAAGCATTAAACACCTCAGCAGACCTGCAGGCTGATCAAATCCATGCCGTAGATTATGCAAAAGGATCCCCAACCAAAGGTGGTTTATATCATTTACAGTACATGGACATGTACTGTCCATGTACATGTCGGTAGAGGAGCTTTTAAGTCATCTTATGGTTCCAGGAACACTGGAGGGACCATATTTATCAAATTCAACAGAACTAAACACTTGACATTTGTTACTATTTCACTTTATATACTGTATATATATATATATATATATATATGTATATATATATACATATATATATATATATATATATATACAGTACTTACTTTACTTTGCTTTTAAAATGGGATTATTAAGCAAAATAACTATAAAAACTATTTTTGATGATGTTCACATTTATTGAGATGCACCTGTAGCGTATTTTACAGGAAAGATGAATTTGCTGCACCCTTTGGTTTCAACATACAAATATGTTAAAAAATACAAACAAAACTCAAATGTTAAGCATAGCAGCTTGTCCAAAAGTACAGAAGTTATGATAGAAATTATAATTTGACCACAGCACTTTAAACAATCAATTTACAGCAGGCTTAACAATGTTTTGTGACTTACTGCAGTTGTAGCGGAGGTTCAGCTCTAGAGCATCACTAGAACTCATTTCCAGCCTTTGACCAATCACATCTTGGAATTTGGGGTTGATGGTGATAATCGTAGGGCCATTGCCATTTGAGAATGCATTTTTGCCATAGTGCATCACCGACATGTAGTCATATGGGACTCCATATGTAGTGCTTTCATTACTCCTAGCCTTGACGAAATTATTCTCTTTCCCTGGGTGGCACAAAACAGACTGCACTTTAAAAATACTATGGTATATGATGCTCTCATTACAGCCAACTTTCATGAAATTCCTCTCTTTACCTAGATGACACAAAAAATACACATTTTTGCACTGAGAAAAACTTAATTAATTAAACACATCACAGATTTTAACAGACTAAAAAATACACAAAAAAATAAGTGTTCTACCTGCTAGTATGTTGGCGAATTCAATGAGTACATAATCATCTCTGTCATATCTAGACTGTTCATGGTAGAAACCAAGAGCATGAAGAAGCTCGTGCTCGACAACCCCAAGGGTATCACAGCCTGCACCAATAGAGAGGTCCTGGCCATTGGCAAGTTGTCGACCAATATATGACCAGCAACTGCAAGGGAGAAAGGCATTATTCAGGTATTGTTGAGACGTAAAACCACAAGCAATTTGTTCAGAGGAATCTTGCTCTCAGTATAACAATACATTTCAAAAATACAGACACAGTTTGTTTAAACTAATAACACAAGGATCAATGTGTTATTTTTCATGTCTGACCTACACTGTCATACTGATAAGAAGTGAATAAGACACTCAAGGAAACATGAAGAAATCTGACAGTGGGCAGATCAAACTTTGCTGTACACTGAACTGCTGCACCATTGTAGAAGACTCATGTTTCAGTTACACAAATAAGTAAAAATTAACAAGTTTAGTTGAAAGTAAGCAAAATAAGAAATCAAAGATAAAGATAAATTACCCGTCTAACTTCTGGATCTTAATGTAGTATTCCTCAGAATCCCAGGGTTTGAAATCAATGCATGACTTCACTCTGAACTGTTCAAAGGCTCTCATGATGACTCCTTTAGCATTCAAGTCTTTCATTTCATGAGGAATTTCAAAATGTTAGAGAATAAAGAACAAACACATAATAATTTTTAGATAGTATGTAACGTAGCATTTCTGTTACTTATTACACGACAATAAATACCAATAATGTTAATTCAAAACAAACCATTTGGATGTTTAAATCTTTCTCCCTCAAACAAAGAGTGAATGATTTTACTTGAACTCAGTCATGCACAGCATTGAGCGCTTCAGCATTTGTTATACGTTTACTCTGTTGTGTCAGTTTGGCCATTCAGTTGCAACTGATGGCCATTCAAACTGAGCCAGGTTCTCCTGCAGCTTGTCTGCTGTTCAAAGAGAGGTGTTCCTTTCCACTGTTGCCACATTCTTCTCAAGAAATTAAAACACTAAAATGCAACTACCCAGAAGTATGGTTTGTCTAATTGTCTTCTATAAAAGAAACATAATATTTACCCAGGCCTTTATCCAAGACATATGGCACTGGGGATGTCCATAGTTGATCTCCAGGAAGAAGGGTGCTCCTTTGAAAGTTTGGAGGCTAACAAGGAAGAATGTGGTGCATAGACATAGAAGACAACATGCCTACATAAATGTTGTTCTAAAAGCTGCATTTAGTCGCTTATAGTAATACTAAAACATACCTCCCGGATGTCGTCAAGAGTCAAATCTAAGATCAGGGAATAATGTTACTTCTTTTAACAAAGAAAGTTGGATAGCGTGTTAGCAATTCACAGACAAAACTCAAAAAAGGTTTTTAACAAAAAGTTAAGAAAAGTCACTTTACCTTCCTCATTTGTGTTGTTTTCAACCCCTAAAACACAAACAGGCTTTTCGTAAATTCATATTACCAATAAAAAATCACTTAAAAACAGTAGTGAAATCTACAGAGTAATATAAAGAAAATGCATGAAACTTACCGACTATTTCTCCATGTAACTGGAGTCAAAAAGAATTAAAATTAATATATTATTAACAAACAAAGTAAACCAAAATTTACATTGTTTCAGGTGTTTCTGTATCTTGAATATATTTGTAGGTTTTACAGGTTTAGACTAAAATTTTACAACATAGTAAACACTAGATCATTTACACATCAAACTAAGACAAAAGGTTTTGTTTTTTAAATGTTCCTACACTGAAAACAATTACTCTGTGGTGAAGTAAATTTAACATACGGTAGCTAAATCGATGAAATCATAAATAAAAATTCAAGTTAGTATCTTCACACAAACATACATATGTAGTATTGAGGTCAAAAATATTTGTTCAGGATGCAAGATATTGTAATTTCTTTCAGAAAATAAATTAAGTATGAAGAGCATATCTTTTTAAGTTCATCCACACAAAAAACACTCTTGTTAGTAATACATTTTTTAGGACACTGATTTATATGTGACAGTAGGGATTGTCCCAACAGCAAGATGTCCCACAATGCTTTGTACCAGCAGCAGTAGCAAATAATTAAAAAACATTTTTATTTGTTGAAAAAAATTGTTTTAAGATGTTTAAGGTGTTCATCAAGAATGAGGCTAGCTTGCTAGCTTTTAGCATTTGCATTTGCATACAGGAAACTGCACCACAAGTGAGTTGTATGCTCATTTTCATGAACCCTACTCAGCGATGGTATAGCGTTGTATATTATTGTGCTTGTTCTACACAAAAAGTGAACAAACAATCATTGCTTTCCATATTTTCTGCCAAAGTTTGAAACAAATAAAAAGCAGGAGTAAGAAACTGTTTCACTCAAATATATATTTTTAAGTAGTTTCTAAAAAAAAACCTAGGCTTTGGTTGTTTATTAAGTAACTACAACATAGTCAAATATATTAAGTTAACATAAGACTTTGGTGTACTTGCAAATTTAATTTACTACATTAAAAAAGTAGAATAATTAACACAAAGTTCAGTGTTGCTGAATCTACTTGACAAAAGTTTGCTTTACTTGGATCTTCATTTTATGTAACAAAATAAATAAGTACTTCAAACAAATAACAGTCTTGCTTGTAAACATATATAACTTATGCAAATAGTTGCCTTCATTTTTTAAGTAAATAGGGCAGCATATTTTTATTAGTTTATTTCCAATAGTCGCTGGGAAAAAGGCCAAAAACACACTGAACAGTTTTCCATTTCTCTCATAGAACAACACAGACACATACAGGACAAACAACCATGCGCTCACACCCTCATACATAAGGGGAGTTTTTAGAGTAACTACACTCTTTGTGAACTGCCTTAGAATAGAGCAGGAGTTTTTAAAGAGACGTAGGCACAATTTCTAGGTGTTAAATTATAAAGTCAAATTTCTTTTAAGTCATTTTAGATATATACAGCATTTTTATAACAACTGAAAGTAACATAGTTACCTGATTGTGCTATGTAATGATACTATGTGGCTGGAAAACATATAATAATGCCACTTTAAACATATGAAGCTGTCAATTGATCTTTTTTGTAGCAATTATTCAGGCTGGTGGTGACAGAATATTGATTTGGGATGACTACTATGTCACAAAGCTTATTAAAACTATTTTTGTGAACATAACAATGTACACACAAACTCTCCACAGTCACCAGATCTCAATCTGGTAGAGAACCTTTTGGGTGTGGTAGAACAGGAGATTTTTTATCATGTATATGCTGCCAACAAATCTGCAGTACCCTGTAAAACATTTGAAGGTGGCTTAACTTGAAGAGTCAGATCAATGTAACATACTTCCATCTCACTCAGAGTGCAACACAGGACACAAAAAACATGCCACTAACCACACTAGAACATTTTTAAAGTGCTAACCTCAGAACCCTGGTGTTTCAACTCTGGGAGGTATGACACAATTAATACAAAGTTAACATAACTTACTACTGTATGTTTGTCTTTCGCAAACTCACACATTTCAGTTCACAAGACTTATCTGACTTAAAGAGTACTATAGAGTAGGCACAACTAAATGTGGCTCAAATGTTTGACAGTGTACCTGCATGATGCTGTCATGACAATTGGGACTCTTAAAATGGCTGTTAAGGGTATTTTGACATAAGACCTGAAATGAAGATCTTAAATAATAGTTTTCTTTTTTAGATACTACTTTAGATACTACTTTGTCAAACTCTTGGAGATTGGACTTTTCAGGTTGTGGCCCTGTTGTGGCTCTGGAAATCTCTACTGCTGTCCCTGCACTGCATGAACTCCAACGACCTTTAAAAGAAACAGCTAAGATCACTGTTATACCGAGAGTATTTAATTAGGTTGCTACCGTTTATATCATGTTTTTTATTCTCGATTTTATGTTTGCATCTTTGTAAAGCACTCCATGATTTTAATGTCTGTGACAGGTGCTATATAAATAAATTTTACTTATTTATGTACTAATTAAACTAATTAAACAGTTAGCAGCCACTGGAAAATGCAGATGGATTGCTGGATTGAATTATTACAATCATTTTCACCAAATTTTCATCATTTTTCTTGAGTTTTTTACTATTACATAAAACAGCAAAATTATTCTTATTTCCTAATATCAAACCGGTTGACATTTAAACTGCAGTTTATGCAACAATATACTTACGCCAGGGATGGAGAGTCCTGAAGAATGTGCAAGGTGTACCAAAAGAAAAATGTAGCCTTTCATCTTCATGTTGTCTTTAATCTTAATCTAACCTTAAGCTTCACAGAAAATACATTAGATGTTAAAATACTTTAATCCAGTGAAGATGCATGACTTTCACTAGATTCCATAAATTTTACAGTAATTAATTTCCTACCTGTATGAAGACTTTCAGAAGCTCAGAATCTGTTCAACTGAGATTCCAAACGAACAGGAAGGACTTTTAAAATCTCATTATGTTGCAAAACAGGTTGGATCATTTAAAAGCGTCAACGTCATACTGAAAGGCTTTGCTTTGAGGTTGTTCTTATAGTAGTCGGCAGGCCTTCTTCTTTTGCAGCTGTCACACATTATTTCCTGTTGGGTTATGAAAAAGTACTGAGAAAGTCACTTAACATAGAAAATGTATATTGTTTGCCATGAAGAAAAGATGTAAAATATATGATGCACTGTCTAGTTGTAATTGTTTGACAAATATAAGGATCAAATCATAAAACAACACAGAATATGATTCCTGGAAATTGCCAAGTTACTCCTGTAGTCCATAAAGGATCTATGTGTCTCTTAGATACCTTTGCTGCTTTTCTATCTGCCTAAGCCAGCGAACCCTTTCTTCTGTGACATCAACAAGGCATTTTTGACTAAACATCTGGGAATCACTGGGTTTTCTCCTTTTTGTGGACCTTTTGCTGTACATCTGAGAGATGATATACTAAAATTCTATCTGGGACCAATGCCACCTTCAAAGTCACCTAAATTTTCTTTCCTCCCAATATGAAGGTTTTGGTTTTGAACATTATGGGCTAATTAATAGCTATTAATAGGTACATAATATCCAAAATTCTTTATCAAATGATACTTACAGAGCAGTTTATACTACTTCAAAATGCTGAAGTAGAAAGTTAAATTAAAACAAAACACTGCATTAAAGTTACTAAAATTAGTCAAAGCTCTTTTAAAAGTAGCTATTGTTTACTCACCAGAGTTGATTTACTTTATAAACAGCAACATCAAGAATTTACAATCCAACTTTGTATTACATTAGACAGAGTGTGAGGACTGATACTTAGATTCATTTAGAGAGTAAGTATCTAACGAGATTACAATAAAAAAAAAAAAACTTTATTGTGACGGACTGAATTGCATTAGTTTTGTATTTCTGTGAACGTCCAATGAAAAACAAGTAGCACACACCAGGGATCTTTATCTTCAGTGTTTTCTGATATGCTATGTTTGGGATGACCATTGAAGTCAAAAGTCATAAAAGAAAAGGAGTGACGAGACATTAACCACTTCCTGGTACATTCCCTTTCAGCTCAAACCCGTTTGACCTGTCAGGTCCACAACTTTTTGGCTGGTCCTCTGCATGTAATTAACTGGCAATACTAATCATCATGTGAAAAACAAAGAGGGATGATTTTTGAGGATGATTACAGTCTGACCTACCACAGTATGACTGAAAATTACATGATAGCTAGACTTTTATGCAAACTTTATATTCTGAAGCCTGTGGTATTCAATTTTTGATAAGCTGAGAAATAAATTTCTAACTCTTATTTTTTTGTCTCTTGCTTTTGTTTCTGGTTCCTTCCACGGAACTAGCATACTTGGAATTTCTTTTGTGGGCTTAAGAATTTTTTAGGCATGTACTGACTGTAAATCCTCACAGAACATGCAAACCAATGTTATCATCAAACACAACTTCCAAGAATATTCAGCAAGCAAACTTGCGAAGGGTCCAGTTGAATTAGTTAGAGGCACAACAGCTTTAACTGAAATT
Source organism: Xiphophorus couchianus (assembly GCF_001444195.1). Taxonomy (NCBI): domain Eukaryota; kingdom Metazoa; phylum Chordata; class Actinopteri; order Cyprinodontiformes; family Poeciliidae; genus Xiphophorus; species Xiphophorus couchianus. The sequence continues at coordinate 7,376,270 of NC_040230.1, forward strand.
TGATTTAGAATATGTTTTAACCAACAGCAGAAAGAACACAGTATATCAGAAACCATTAGATTTAATGGGAGGGGGAACACAACCTGTCAACTATTGAAATTGGGCATCAGTCTATTCTTTTTGTTATGGCTTATAGCTAAAGCAGCTGTTTATTCTGAGCTGGCTCTGTATTGGCATACAGTGCCTATAAAAGTACTCATCCCCTTTGAATATTTTCTCCTTTTCATCGCTCTTACAAATCCATCATGATCAACAAAATTGGACTTTTTTGACAAAAAAAAAAAGACAAAAGTCCTTTTCATGTCAATTTGAAAGCGGTCCCTTCAATGTCCCTTCAAGTCAGTATTCAGTAGATGTTATTTTTGTCTGTGTGGAGAGGACTCAATCAGGCTTGCACAAGATTATTTTATTCAGATACAACAACCAAGCCTGCCAAAAACCTGTAAAATCTTGTGGGAGTAATTGTTATCGTCTCACGAAATCAAACTGAAACCTTTAGGCCATAATTTCCAATGGTAGATTTGTTACAAAATCAACAGCACATCAACAAAAGAACACCCACAGAGATGTGGTGTGGTGGCACCATCACACTTTGGGTTTTCTTTTAAACAGATGACACCAGACTTTTGACAATGTGAATTAAATGATTCATACTTCCAAATTTTAGTGTGTTTTCACACCTGATAGTAGACTCGGTTCGACTGGAGAGAAAAATTACAACATCTGTGGCATTTTCAGCTGGTAGGGTTTGTTTTCATGCTGCATTGCAAAGCAAACCCTTTGAAAAATCTGTTTCAATCCTGTTTGTGGAAAAACTGCACCAAAAAACACTAAAAGAAACAACACGAAAGCCACTCAAGAAGTCTCTGAGTGCAACTTTCTTCTTCACAAAAGACACATAAAAATGGATTTCTAGCAGTTATTGGGTTCCTTTTTTGTCTTTGGCTGAAGACCACGAGCCTTTAGCTCAATCCACTGCACATTATAAATATGAATCAATTTTCCCTATATCTGTTCCTGTTAACCAATTTATTAGATTTTATTATGGGTATGACTCTTTCTTAATGTTTTCAACACAATTTGTTGGTGAATTATTATTATTACACACAAACATGACTCAATTTGCAAAGTCAGTGGAGCAGTTGTCTAGTTTCCCTTTTAAAATTGGGCAAACCCAGGTAAAACAGATGACAAAGCAGAAGCTCAGTTAAGACAATCTGCTTTTGGTAATGATGTTTTGACCTCTGTATGTGTGTGCTGTGCAGAAATGACACTGGCAAAAAGAAAAAAACAAAAACTAAACCCTGCACTAAAATAAATAGTGCAGGGTCAGAGAGAAGATTATGAAATGCATCAGTTACTGTATAAAAGAGGCATTGTTTTATCTGTTAATTCCTCTCTGAAGAACTTTTCAGTGGTTTGGCCTCAGTAACAAATGCCTTCCTGGTTAGTGATAGTAACCCCCACAGAAAACCCAGATGAGGCCTACAGGGTTCAAATTCTTCACCGTCGAATTCCTGTTCAGCAGCTACAAGATAAAGGGATAATATGTTTAATTCATTTTGGAATAAGTCTGTAACATGATAAAATGTGAAAAAACGCCAAGTTATTAATCCTTTCCACATGCACTCTATCTATATCTTTGCCCATGAACTTGGTTGAACTTGATTGTCACATGCATGCAGGCAACAACACCTGACTGTTGTCTGTGATGTCAGAATGACACAGTGATGAATGATTTCCAGTTTTTCTTCCAGGTTCAAATTATATCCTCATTCTTTGTCATGACTGTGTCTAAGTACATCTGTCTGATCTAATCTTTCTCCAGAAGTTGCTTGTCACCTTTTGCTTGCTATGGTTCGGGTTACTTGCAAACTTTTATGCATTTTATTCAGACAAAACAGGATTTAAATAGAACAAAAGTTTTTGTTTTGTTTTGTTGTTTTTTCTTTTACAACAAAGATCATTTACGTTCCCTTTTTGAGAAAAGATTTTTGAAACCAGCACAAGTTTACTAGATTTTATTTGCCAAAATTAGAAAACATGTAAAAGAATTTCAGATTTCTTGCTAGTGTAAATACGTAATTTATTAAAAGATGATTGTTCAGTAAAAAGTCAAAGTTTAATTATACATTTCAAATTGAACTGATATGTTGTATGTTTCACACCAAATGAATTAAGTGTACTTTGTTCAGACCAATTATTTTAGTTATTTACGAAGAAAAACATTTGTAAAACCAGCTGTTTCATCACATCACTAAATGATTATATTATATAGTGTTTTGACCATAGAATTCTCACTGTTTGTATAAAATTATTTTAACCTTTTCCCAGATAAACAGAGAACCACAAACAGTTCAATGTTTCATGCTTGATGAACCTAAATAGACTGGAAAGAGAAATCTATGTTCCTCATTCCATGGTTGTGCGTCTCTACCTGCATTGTCACACAGCTGTGACAGTGGTGGTAAAGATCAGTCCAAAGATGGTCGGTCAGTCTCCCTTCCTATCAGCCCAACCTGAAACAGAGTTTCTGTTCCAAACAGATTTCATTGTTTGAGCTTCACTTATCAATATGTGTGCCTATGTAGAATCTTCACTGTTTGTTGTGTTCTTAGATTTATACAACTTGTTCTTGTGTTAATGAAAGCGGGGTTTGTTGGGCATCTTTCACACATTTGCAACCTACACAGCAAAACAAAAGAACATCTTTAAGCAAGGATAACTTCACAAGAGGAATCAAAGTCAGCAGGGTTGATAGAGTCCTAAGCATAAACTAATATTAGACATCTTTTATTTTTAAGGGTAAAATCTATTAACAGCATGTGACACATGCCTAAAACCACACCTGTGTGTTAGAAAAATTATCTAAGTTCATTTACTTATGAGTTTATTTGAAAGGTTATGTTTTCATATTATTATTTTGTGTGTTGTTTACTTGACTCCTTTTCTTCTGTGAAACACTATTAACCATTTTTAGGATGTTTGCCTGGAGGCTAGAGATGGTTGCACATTCCTGTGTTATGAGCTTCATGTGAAACTGAGTAGTTGCGGTCAGCCTCATGCCCTTGTAAGGGCATGCCCACAGAAGGTTCCAGAACACCCTGTAGCAAAGGTCATTGGTCAAATTCTTTGTGTGACTATGTGAAAAAGCCCAACCTCCTTCCTTGTATTTTCTAATAAAGCCAAATGCAGATAAAAATCGGGCAGAGTTGATCCCAGACAGTGTTTGACAGCGACTTTCCGTGTCTCGGGTCCACTCTCCTGTTCTGCAGAAAAGAAAATTGTGTCTCTGGTTGATTCTTTGCAGGTTAGGAATTAAAATAAACCTATCACTGTGTTTTCTACATTAGTGGTACCCAACCCTGGTCCTCAAACCATGATTAGGTGTCTTCTTTTTGCCACACGCCTGAATTACATAACTGTGTGATAAACAGCAGAGGAGGTCATGCAATCAATAGATTCAGGTGTGCTGGGACAGAGACTCATCTAAAACATGTAGGAAAGGGGGCCTGAGGACCAGGGTTGGGAACCACTGGTCTAAATTACAGTAAAAAAAAAAAAAAAAGTCTCTCCACTGCCCACCAGTAACTCCACAACGTCATATTACTGCCATCTAATCTGTCACAATCCAGTTCAGCCAGCCTCCTTCATGTACTGAATGTTACACAATGCGTTAGATCACACAACTGGCTGAACAGACCTTCTGTCATTGCTTCAGTAAAACCTAAAGCTGCAATGCAGATGCAACTTTACATATGCCATTACAGAGCTGTCTCTACCTCTCTTGGCAGCTTAAAAAGGGTCACTCAATGTTACGTCAGACCTACCTAATGCTGGATGACCTCTGATGTAAATAACAGTAATGTCTTTTTCCTGCAACTAAAACATTGACTCAGTTTTAAACACAGCTCAAGAGTTATTTTCAGCTCTTTGCTTCAAGTTTTTCTTTGCCTGTCAAGAAAGAAAAAATAATATTATCAGAAAAGGTACATCGTAACTGTAGTTATATGTGCAATACCAATGTTTATGTAATTTTACAAAGAAAACAAAAAAGCAAAGATGTTTGTAAACTTATCAATTTGTTCTTTTTTCAAGTTTGTCCACAAGTAGTCATTACAAATCAATAAAACGTATGAATTCCTATATGAAAAAGCCATAATAATTACTTTTGAAGCACATTATTGGCATATTTACTCTTGCAAAAGAAGTTGGTGCAGTTCTGTCCTCAAAAGTGAATGCATGCAACTGCAAACTGAGGGAGGAAAGATAAAAAATTCCCATCTCAGTGTTATGTTTATCTGCGCAAGTAGCATTCCTGCTCTTTAAAATTTACTTTTGTCACGCAACAATCACAACTGTCAAAATATTTTATGAAAATATTTTGTGATAGATCAACACAAAGTAGAACATACTTTTGAAGTGGACAAAAAGGGATATGTGGTTTCATTTGTTTCCATGTATAAATAAAAATCTTTGTGCTTTGCATTGATCTTTCTGTGCCAATACTTTGAAGAATCACCTTTCAGGTACATCTTTCAGGATGCGTCTCAAACGGTCAAGGCTGTGGATAGTGTATCCATATTTTTCTGTCCATTTTACAATCAGGCTCTACTGTTTTGGTGTAATGCATTAAATCCTAATAAAAGGCAATGGACTCCTTTTAAAGGAAAAACGCATTTATCTAGTGAATTTATTGTAAATTACCAGACACTACAAAAACAAATTCCACCATCTGAATAATGTACAACCTCAATTAGACAAAATAACCAGTTGCAAATTGTTTTGTTTACTTGAACATTTGTTCAATTTATTTTTGGGGCTGAACTGTTTTCTCATTTAACTGAGTTAGACTCTCTTTATCTTATAAAACCATTACAGTCACAAAAACAACAACTTATTTTAAGAAGACAAACACAAAGATGACAGACACTGTGTACTTTACTTGACAATGGGATTATATTCTAAAACAATGTTAGTACTCCATAACCTTTGTCCAAGCAGCTCAACCACACTTAATGCTGCAAGCACTGTTCGGAAGCTCAGCAGAGGAGGATTAGTCATGATAAAATGTGTTGACAGTAACTGTCAAATGATGGGAATCTTTATGAGCAGTAAGGTTATTGTTTGCTTTCAGTACAGCAGCTGGACAACTGTTTGGATTGTTCCCATACCAACAAATAACTCTGCTGCTTCTCACATGAGCTCATTTACAGTCATGGAAAAAGTGAACTCCCCATGTGTAGTTGTTACTTTTAATTATTATTCTTGGGAGGGATTAACTCAATTGTTCTAAAACTTTCAATTTTGCTTTGTCTTTGTTTGATAAATTAACACTTGATTGTCTGCTTTTTTAATACATGACTTCAGACTTAACTAAATATAATAACCTGTTGTGGTTCGGGGTTCCTTTGGTTCTTTTGTGGGTTTTTCTGTGCATACACTCACCTTTCACGACAGATGGCGCCATACTCACCCGACTGGAGTGTGTGTGTAGACCGCCATCAAGCACACCTGAACCTGATCAACTCATCAGCGGCGTGTACTAAAGGAGGCTCCTGCCAGTCCTTCAGCGCCCGAGTGTTAGCCAGAAACGGTACCTCTGAGCCTCCTAGAACTAGCCTCTGATCTTTCCTCGTTGATCTGAATCCTCGTTGATCTTAATTCCCCAGTGACTTTTTTCCTGTTGTTTTCTGCCTTCAGGTTTTTCCCTCCGGAGAAGCTGTTACGGATCCTGTTTGCTTCTCTGATCGAGATTCCCCTCGTGACGCCGTGGGTCCTACCCACTGGTTGCCCGAGCCCCCAGACTCACCTCCTCTGTCTGATTACAAGTTCCCCCCCCCCGGATTCCACGACTGGCAGTTGCACCGCTCCTTTGTCCCCGCCAAGCCCGAGCCTACCTGTCCGCCCTCCGACGCACTCCCCCGTTTTCTTCCTGCACACCAGCCGTCAGGCACCGGACCACCTGGACCACCTAAAGACAAAGACCCCGAACCTCCCAGTAAACCCTCCTGGATCTCACACCATCGAACCACAAAGAGCCGGTCGCTCCGTGAAACCGTTTCCTCCCTGGACCAGACCAGAGCCTCCACATCCTTTACCTACCGTTTCACAATAAACCAATTACCATACATACCTCTCCTGTATTGTGTTCTGCATGTGGGTCTGAAAATAGTAATCCATCATGACAGAACACTCGGGCCAAACACTCAGTCCAGCAGACGCAATACGGAGAACATTGTCCGACCAACAGTCACTTCTACAAACACACGAAACCGTATTAAGAGAACTAAGCAGACAGCAAGCAGAGACTAATCAACGATTAACCGAATTAGCACATTTTCTCCAGGGTTCCACTCCTCGGGCTCCGACCCCAGCTCCCGCACCCGATCCAGCTCCGGTCCCCGCAATCCAGCCTACGTTTTCCGACATCCGTCCTCCAACTCCGGAGAGATTCTCAGGTGATATAAGTAAATGTAATGGATTTCTGCTTCAATGCTCAATCATCTTTAACCATGCCCCACAAAGTTTCTCCCAAGACGGCGCAAAGATTGCGTACGTTCTGTCTTTGTTGTCTGGACGAGCGTTATTATGGGCAGAGGCCCGTTTTCCGGATCCAGCTCAGTACGGGTGCTCGTTTGAAGATTTTTTAAAGGAGTTCAGACAAGTTTTCAGCCACGATTCTGACAAATCCTTTAATTCCCGTGAATTATGGAACATTAAGCAGGGGCACCGAACCGTCGCTGACTTTGCGGTGGATTTCCGCATTAAAGCTGCAGCGACTGGCTGGAATGCAGCGGCATTAAAGAGTGCATACTTTAATGCCCTGAACGAATCATTAAAAGACGAACTAGCTACACTAGACGAACCAAAAACGTTAGACGAGTTGATAGATTTAACTATTCGTCTTGACATTAGAATCCGGTCTCGCGCTAGAGAAAGGAGCCGGAGAAATCTGCCAGTGAAACAGTTGGGGGGTTTGACTCTCACTCCGGGGGTCTCTCCTCCCCGAGCTCCCCAGGAGCCCGAACCCATGCAGGTGGGGCGGACTCGGCTAACTCCTGAGGAGCGGCAACGACGCATATCAGCCCGCCTATGCATTTATTGTGGTTCCCCTGGTCATTTTCTCGCTCAGTGCCCTGTCCGTTTAAACCCCCAGGTCCGCTTTTAGAAACGAGGAGGTTGGCGGACCACTTGTTAAGCAAAGACTCTCCTCGATTATTATTACCTGCCACAATAATTTATCACAATCATTCCGTCCCGTTGTCTGCCCTTGTTGACTCTGGCTGCGAACAGAACCTCATAGACGAGTCCTTGGTTAAACAAATGGCCATAGAAACCGAACCTTTGTCTGTTCCATTGCGAGTTACTGCCCTAGATGGGAAGACTCTTCCACAGATCTCCCACCAAACCAAACCACTTCACCTCATAATCTCCGGTAATCACAGTGAGTTCATTTCATTTTTCGTGTTTCCCACATCCAACTCGCCTATAATCCTTGGGTTTCGATGGTTGCAACAACACAACCCACAAATTCACTGGTCAGACAGGCGTGTAGAATCTTGGTCCACGTCATGTCACTCATCATGTCTCCGCTCAGCTGTTCCCCCAGGTCCTCCGCCGGCTGAGCCGCAAGAGGCTGATCCAGTCGACCTGTCCATCATTCCTCCAGAATACCATGATCTCGCTCCCGTTTTCAGTAAGTCTAAGGCTCTCTCTCTACCTCCTTCTCGTCCGTACGATTGCTCCATAGATCTCTTACCCGGTGCCCCATTACCTTCCAGCCGATTGTATAACATCTCCCGTCCTGAAAGAGAAACCATGGAAAAATACATTAAAGAGTCGTTAGCCGCTGGCATAATCCGCCCATCTTCGTCACCCCTGGGAGCAGGGTTTTTCTTTGTGGGGAAAAAAGATGGCTCATTGAGACCATGCATTGACTACAGGGGACTAAATAATATTACAGTTAAAAACAAATATCCCCTTCCGCTGCTGTCATCAGCTTTCGAACCAGTCCATGGAGCAACAGTTTTCTCCAAGCTGGACTTAAGAAATGCTTATCACCTTCTGCGCATTCGTAAGGGAGACGAATGGAAGACGGCATTTAAAACACCCATTGGGCAGTTTGAGTACCTTGTTATGCCGTTTGGATTGTCGAATGCTCCTGCCTTTTTCCAAGCTCTGATAAACGATGTTTTAAGAGACTTCCTAAACATTTTTGTATTCGTTTATCTCGATGACATTCTGATTTTCTCTAAATCCTTAGATGAACACAAGCATCACGTCCATCTGGTTTTGCAGAGACTTTTAGAAAACAAGCTATATGTCAAGGCAGAAAAGTGTGAATTCCACAAGTCGTCTGTGTCATTTCTGGGTTTCATTCTTGGGGGCGGACAGGTAAGGCCGACGGAGGAAAAGATTCGGGCGGTCCTGGAGTGGCCAAGACCAGAGACCCGCAAACAGCTACAACGTTTCCTCGGATTTGCCAATTTTTACCGTCGTTTCATCCGCAATTACAGTCAGACAGCCTTACCTCTTACCGCTCTAACCTCTACCAAGATTCCTTTCAGTTGGACCCCGGAGACTGAGGCTGCCTTCTCTCGTCTCAAGAACCTCTTTGCCACCGCACCCATCCTCATTCAACCGGACCCCTCTAGGCAGTTCATCGTAGAAGTGGATGCGTCTGATTCCGGAGTTGGAGCAGTATTGTCTCAGATTTCACCCCAAGACAATAAAACTCACCCCTGTGCCTTTTTTTCACGCAGATTAACACCACCTGAAAGGAACTATGATGTGGGGGACCGGGAACTACTAGCCATAAAATTGGCCCTGGAGGAGTGGAGACACTGGCTGGAGGGGGCAGAGCTTCCAGTCTTGGTTTGGACCGACCACAAGAATTTGTCCTACCTACGTTCCGCGAGACGGCTAAATCCACGACAATCACGCTGGTCGTTATTCTTCTCCCGATTCAACCTCTCTATTTCATATCGCCCAGGATCTCGCAACATAAAACCTGATGCCCTTTCCCGTCTCTACTCACCTGACAACTTTGAGAAGGTTCCAGCCACCATCCTCCCTCCCAGTTGCACAGTTGCAGCAATAACCTGGGAAATAGAAGACATTATAAAACAAGCACAACTGTCCGACCCAGCTCCTGAGGCCTGTCCACCCAATAAGACCTTCGTTCCTTCCTCCGCCCGGGCCCGTTTTCTTCAGTGGATCCACGCATCAAAGTTTTCTGGTCATCCTGGCATCAGTCGCACCATCGCCCTAGTCAACCGAAGGTTCTGGTGGCCGTCCGTTCACAAAGATGTCCGGGATTATGTTCGAGCCTGCACCGTCTGTTCCCGTAATAAGACATCCCATCAACCCCCGGCTGGTCTCCTTCAGCCACTTCCTATTCCAAAGCGCCCATGGTCCCACATATCGATAGACTTCGTCACCGGGTTGCCACCCTCCAAAGGCATGACCACCATCCTCTCCATTGTTGACCGCTTCTCCAAAGCTTGCCATTTCGTTCCCCTCCGTAAATTACCCACGGCCTTCCAAACGGCACAACTTCTGGTCAAACACGTTTTCCGGCTTCATGGCATCCCGCAGGACATCCTATCGGATCGAGGACCCCAATTCATCTCCCAGGTTTGGAAGAATTTTTGTTCTGCATTACACGCCAATGTTTCACTCACATCTGGTTTTCATCCGCAGTCCAATGGCCAAACAGAACGTCTCAATCAGGATCTTGAAACCACCCTTCGTTGTTTCTCATCCTCCAACCCCTCTGACTGGTCTCAATATCTCCCTTGGGTGGAGTATGCCCATAACAGCCATGTTTCCGCTGCTACAGGTCTGTCCCCATTCGAAGCATCCCTCGGCTATCAACCACCTCTACTCTCAGCTGAGGAAGAGAATATTTCTGTCAGCTCCGTCCGTCACCACATCCGTCGCTGTCAGAGGGTTTGGAAGGCTGCTATAGCCAATCTCAACCGCACTGTCGAACAGATTAAACGCCAGGCTGACCGCAGGAGGATTCCTGCTCCCACCTACACACCCGGTCAACAGGTTTGGTTGTCCTCCCGAGACATTCCCCTCAAATCTATGTCTAGAAAATTAGCTCCCCGTTATATTGGTCCATTTACTATAGAAGCCGTAATCACTCCATCCGCTGTCCGTCTCCGTTTGCCTACTTCCCTCCGCGTCCATCCCACCTTCCATGTGTCCCACATTAAACCCGTCCGGACCAGCCCGCTCTGCCCTCCAGCCGACGCCCCTCCTCCCCCCCGTGACGTTGATGGCCACCCTGCATATTCCGTCCACCGGATCGTGGACTCCCGTCGGCGAGGTCGCGGCTGGCAGTACCTCGTCGACTGGGAGGGCTACGGTCCGGAGGAGCGTTCTTGGGTCCCGGGTTCTTTTATTTTGGATCCATCCCTCATCACCGACTACCGTTCCTCACTGACGTCCGGTTCTTCGAGGCCGCCAGGTGGCGGCCATTGAGGGGGGGGTACTGTTGTGGTTCGGGGTTCCTTTGGTTCTTTTGTGGGTTTTTCTGTGCATACACTCACCTTTCACGACAGATGGCGCCATACTCACCCGACTGGAGTGTGTGTGTAGACCGCCATCAAGCACACCTGAACCTGATCAACTCATCAGCGGCGTGTACTAAAGGAGGCTCCTGCCAGTCCTTCAGCGCCCGAGTGTTAGCCAGAAACGGTACCTCTGAGCCTCCTAGAACTAGCCTCTGATCTTTCCTCGTTGATCTGAATCCTCGTTGATCTTAATTCCCCAGTGACTTTTTTCCTGTTGTTTTCTGCCTTCAGGTTTTTCCCTCCGGAGAAGCTGTTACGGATCCTGTTTGCTTCTCTGATCGAGATTCCCCTCGTGACGCCGTGGGTCCTACCCACTGGTTGCCCGAGCCCCCAGACTCACCTCCTCTGTCTGATTACAAGTTCCCCCCCCCCGGATTCCACGACTGGCAGTTGCACCGCTCCTTTGTCCCCGCCAAGCCCGAGCCTACCTGTCCGCCCTCCGACGCACTCCCCCGTTTTCTTCCTGCACACCAGCCGTCAGGCACCGGACCACCTGGACCACCTAAAGACAAAGACCCCGAACCTCCCAGTAAACCCTCCTGGATCTCACACCATCGAACCACAAAGAGCCGGTCGCTCCGTGAAACCGTTTCCTCCCTGGACCAGACCAGAGCCTCCACATCCTTTACCTACCGTTTCACAATAAACCAATTACCATACATACCTCTCCTGTATTGTGTTCTGCATGTGGGTCTGAAAATAGTAATCCATCATGACATAACCAAGTAAATGAAATGTGTACATTAAACCCTTGAAATGACAGAAGATGTACTTTCTTCTTAGCTTGAGTAAAACAAATTGATCTTTTGTGGCATCACAAAGATTTTTAATGTTCCACAGCATGAGCTGAGGTTGAACAGGTTTTACAGGGTGAATTAGATTATTAAAAAAGGCAGTGTCATTCAGTAGTCTATTTATAATGAAACTGTTTTATAGTTTCATTTCACACAGAGTTAATTGCTCACTTTGCTAATTATGGCTTACAGATAATTAAAATCCAACAAATGAGCCAAATGAAAAGCCTGCCATTCATAGCATAAACAATAATACTTGGTCAACACTCCTTTTGCATGATTTACCATATCAACAAAGTCACTAAAATAAATGAAAATTTTGACAATATAGTAATATACTGAGAAACACCTGTATAAGTAAAAGCTTTGAGGGTAATTGAACTGATCAATGACTGTAAGAAGTTATGGATCAAATCTTCATGTGTCTGCAAAAAAAGCTGTGTGGTCAAAAGGGCTTTGGACAAAAAGTCCAAAACTTTTGCAAGCCAGAGTGGGTACGTTTACCAAAGTGATGTAAGATCTTGATATAAAAAGTAAAGGTAGGTCAGCAAAATCTTAAGTTTAAATGAGTCCAAACGTATGCAGCTAAGTAGAAGTTGGTTTTTGCAGCTTTTAAACATATTTTCAATCTTAGAAACTAGTTTTAACCCCCAGAATTGAGGTAAACAGCATGCTTCAAAATTAGAGGTGGAAAAATGTTTTCAATTATTTGAAATGGTCTCCTTTGTTTGTTTTAGCAATGGATGGACAGACAGTACTGCTTCCTTAAAGAGATTATACAATCCAGAGATGACATCCCTGGATGTCTCTGTTCCCTTTATTTTTCTTCATTTTTAGATGGAAAGTCCTGTTTTGAGTTTCCAGTTTTATTTTGTCTGATCAAAGAAATCAATTCATACTCCACAACATCTGACATTCTAATTTTTAGCCAGTGTTTGGTGCTTGCAGTCTCTGTACAGAAGAGGGCAGTAGAGGTACTGCACATCTCAGCTCTGGCTGCTTCCCTACAGTTTTGTGACAGTTTTATTAGCACGGTTCAATATATTATGCAAGAAGGTAAAACATAGCACATCTTTTATGGAAACTGATTACTTACATTACGGGTGTAATAAACCATTAAAGAGGTGACTGAGACTATAAAATAAATGTGATTGATTGGATTCATGAATGAGAGCACACTCTGAGGTGAGGTGAGGTTCTTCTCTATCTTCATCCATCTCCCACCGGTTTCAGTAGGACATATTCAGTACCAGAGACTTTACAAGTAAAAATGACTGGTTCACAGAGAAATCACATTCACAGCAACAAATAAACATGATATAATATTTTGTAGTTTATTGATTATTTTTGTTTTTATCACTGCACATCTGCTAAATTTAGAGAAAATTGTTGGATAAACTCACTTTTACTGGGCTGAAGAACTATGTGAAAACCTCCCGAAGAGCGATACGGCGGCATGAAAAAACAAACAGTGACCATCTCAAAAACTGACCTCTGAGCACCATATAACTGTTTCAGTTTTGTTGATTCCCTTTAAACTATTTGTTTGTATTTCTACTAATTTTTCATGTTAAAATGTTTCAGCTCTGTAATGTAATAAATAACATGCTGTTTCTCATTACTGGTCAGCATTGCAACATGTGCCACTATAATATATTTACAAATTTCCGCAAATAACATGAATACGTAAAATGAGAGATGATAACCACTATCCTTTGACTTTGGTTTTGATTGCAAGGCTCTCATCCAATAATCATCCAATAACATCCATAAGGCACAGCGGGTCATGTGTTTGAAGATGACTATCTTTTAAATCAGGCCTTAGAGCCACAAATGTGACATCAGGTTGAGAGTGCAATAACACTATTCTGACAAATGTGGGTGACAAATTTGTTAACAATTGAACTTAATCTACTTAATAGTAACTTCAGATTAAAGTTAGAGTTGATTAGGTTAAGCTGCTCTGCCACAATTTCAACACGGGGTGGCAGTGTAACACCTTCTATCATTTGAAAGGTTCCCCCTTAATCATGGGAATCCAGTTCTGCAGTCAAATGCTAAGTTAAACTCTAGAATCAGTCTCAATTGTTGAATAAATATAGTACAACATAACAGGAAAAAGTGCATCAAATAGCAAAACCAAATTAGAACTTGTTGGACTGGTTCATGAATAAACAGAGAAAATATAACCTTAAATGCTTTTATTCATTTTGAGTTAATAGATCTACAACAGCAACCTTAGCAATTAACACAGGTACTCAGGTGGTGTGTCAAATGTTGAGACATCAAGAGAAAGTTTTGATAGCTTTCCCACACATAGACTGGCTAAGTGGAGAAAAGTGAGATTTACAGAACCATAACAAAACTACCTCATGCAAAGCTACACAGTTATCAAGGAAAATGAAGGTACTGACAACAACTGGCTTTAGAGTACAACATTTAATCTGAATGTTGCCAAAATGTCATTCTTTTGAATTAGTTTGTATTGCAAGCAGTTATTTAAAACTATGGTGAATCACAAGTGGCCTGTGTGTTGGAGAGTGCTTTTAAATCCCTGAGTATGGTGCCAGTTTGTTATGTCTCCAAGCTGCTGCACTCAGTTGGCATTTCGCTAGAACTCCTTGTCACTGTATAAATCTAAAGTTACTTTTGCCTTATTGGTCATTGGTTTTGCAGATACATCACCTTTCGACGACCTTCATTTGCATTCTCTGCTGTGCTTATTTTTTTTGTCTTTGATGCTTTTTTACACATTTCTTGATTTTGGTCAGGAAAGTCATCATAGCTAGCCTGACCACAACTGAAAGAAACAAATCTTTAGAATTGATGATATATGTCTTTTAAACCTAAATTACTATTATCCTCTTTTTAGTGTCCATCTTTTCAAATGTTTTTTCTTTAAATTGGCTTTCTCTTTTTAATGAAATCCACAGCAAAGGTGACGTGGCATATAAGACTGAATTCCCCTTTTTTGCCATCCCTTTTCACTGGGTTGTCCATCTGTGTGGATGGACAACCCACTGGGTGCATTTTGTATCAAAAACAGCATTTGTCTAATTCTAACATTTCTTTCAAATTATTATTTCACACCTGCTTTTGTTCTCATTTGTGTAATCTCTTGTAAATTCTCATTAATGCTTCATAAATGTGAAACGGTAATATATTTTACTGCCACTAGGGTGCACAGTTGAGTTTCTGTTTTCTCTCTTCTCAAATTTTCAGGTTTTGTTATTTGCTTGTAAGTCTTGTAAAACCACAAAGGGGAAAATGTTTGAGGGTCTGCTACAAACCACTGATCTACAACCCTTTCTGGTCTTTATTGGCACTGGGTCTCTTTAAAACTGGAACTAATTCACAAGTAATGACTTCTTACCACCATTAAAACAAAACCAAGTTTCTTATTTGCGTGCCACATCATGTTCTAGAAAACTCACATCATGCCCCAGATTTTTTAACTTCTCATTGTACCAACAGCTGCCTTTACCATGGCCATTTGGACCAAGTTCTTAATGCCTCACACTGACTGATAAGGCAGCACGAACAGCTCTAATCAGCAATAAAACAGGCTGGAACATGAAAATGGAAGATAAGATTTGCCATTGCAGAGCCTCACAGGGTTTCAGTTAGCTTCTTTCTTCTTAGAATTTCCCTGGAGCTAACATTTTCGGATAATTACACTGTTTACAGAGATAACAAAAACACAAACTTTATCTGTACCTCATACAAATGGGTGTGTTTGGTTAAAATGTTTGTGCTCTCAGCCTGGAATCAAGTATTACAGCGTTTTGTGTGAAAAAATGTAAAAAAAAAAAAAAAAATTAAATGTGTAAAACTTTCTGTCAAAACTGTTAACAAGACAACATTTTAACAACATTGTGAAATATATTTTGTAATGTGTTTTTTGATGCTAGTGGAGTACAAACGTGTTGTGTGCGCGTGCATGTTTGCTCTATCATTGCTGGACTCTAACCCTCCACGTTGGATGCTGGCACTGTCAGCATGGAGGTGAGGGGGTGGACTGAAAGGAGAAAAAGGTAGATTACACAATCTAAAACAGCATCAAAACAAGCATGTAGTGTGAAAGTTAGGCATGTAATTTTACCAAAATATTTTATATGTGAAGACATCTGCTTATCTTACTTTCTCTCACAATCGTGTTGGTCCATCACGTCTTTTTGACTTTAGTGATAACACACTAACGCTTTCATGGCAAAAACAATAGGGAGCCTGTGGAGAAACTCCAAGGCGAAACTGTGATACAAGCCAAAACATGTTGAGGCAAAGAGTATAAAGTCAAAATACTTGTTGCCTCTTGGGAAAAACACAGCACATGTCTTTGTGGTAGCTAATGAGAGGTGTGTGATTTATGAAAGAGCAAATATCTTCCCACTACAGTCTCTTATATAATTGCATTTATACACAGATGGACAAAGTTCAGACATTTTTATGTAGTATTTTATTTTAGATAACTTAAAGAAATTACAAAAATGCTCACAATTTTTTTCCACAACACAGAATAAACAGCATATATATACATGTGGTCCAGTGCAGGGTCTTGCTTCTTTTTCAGTACTCAGCAATAAATATAACGTGGATATTCAGACAGTTTGGTTTCATTTACAGTACAACATTGGTATCTCGATGTTCATCCTCCATATGGTTGGTGGTGGAACGCTTTTTCAGGATTGTGTTAAACTATGTCTGCAGAGGCTGAAGATGACTTAGTTGGCTTCGACGAATGACTGGTAGAGAGACATGAGCTGGGACTGGAGGTCCTGAGCGTAGGGGTCCAGTTTCTCTCTCAGGTCCTCAGCATAGGGAGCCACAATTTGCTTCACCAGACTGGCTCTCTGGGTCAGTTCTACCTGGACCTTCTCGGTCATGGGGGCTACGCTTTTCTGGAACGCTTCCAGGTGCCGGTCAACCTTTTGCTTCAGGTCATCTGTATAGGGCCCCAGTTGAGCCTGCAAGTCCTTCACGCTCTGCTCCAGGTTGGTCTTCAGCTCTTCGCTCTTTTGAATCAAAGTGGACCTCAGCGCCTCAGAGTCCAGCGAGTCTGCGTAGGGAGCCAGCTCCTGCTTGAGCTGCTCAACTCTCTGCTGGATCTGGGCCTTCATGTTCTCTGTGTAGGGCTCCAGTTTGCCTCTGACGGAGCTGAGCTCTTGAGTCAGCACGCTTTTCAGCATGTCAGCCTCTGTGGTGATCTTGTTCATCAGGTCCTTGGCTGCGGGGGAAAGTTGCTGCTGCAGGGTCACAGCATACTTGCTGGCTAAGTCAGCACTCTCTGTCAAGCGGGCACTAGATGACCAAAACAAAACAAAATGACTGTCAGGATATCTACGATTGTGTAACATGCTGCAGAATATAAGCCTCCCCCCTCCAACTGTCCCTCACGCAACTTACTTAACTTCCTGTCCAATTGGTGAGCTCCTAATCATCTCCAGAGTATCATCAGCTGTTTGTGTGGCCTTGGCAATGTAGTCCCAGAAAGCATCAGTCAACACTTCTAACTTTGGCTTTGGAGCATCAGCATAGAAGAGGTTGGCATTGCAGCCTTCCAAAATAAAGATGTCAATAAAGGTTATTTTCAGACCTAATTTATTTTATTACTATTTATTTATTTGTTGTTATTGTTATCAGTCCTTGTTTATTTTATTCTTACTCTTTGAATTTCTGTGTTTAAATAAGAGCATCTTACCAGAGAGCACTGCAGCGATTAGCAACACAAACACCTTCATGACTTCAACCTGCTGAAAGACATTAATATTTAATAAGCAATTCCTACTAATAAGGCGACATCAACACTTTTAGATTTTTCTGTAAATATGTAGTCTGAAGCGCAGTGCTTGTCTCACCTGCTTTGGGGCGTGTGTATCTTTCAGGGCTTACCGTGTTAGTAACTGTGTCTCAGTGTTGCTTTCGTGTATATATATAGAAGTCAGATGACTGTTGTAGTCAAGAGCCCAAAGTCCAGGAGTCCCTGCCATGCTGTCACAACAGCTCTTTTTCCTATATCTGTTGTTTTTTTAAAGATATATTTTCACTGAATAGCTGAATGATGGAAAATATATACAGAAAAATCTGTTTTAATTTTCAGTAGTGTCACTTCCTCCCTAAACTGTTTGCAGAAAGCTTTAAAAGTGTCCAGCTTTTAAGGTGTCAACATAGTCCTGCACTACCAGTCACTAGATAACTTAAGATGACCCTGTTAGACTTCTGGACTTTGTCTTCAGGTCAAGCTTCACGAATTAAGCGCTATCAAGATGGATCCACTTAAATTGTTCATTTCTTAATTTTAGCCACTTGAATCCATGGTGGATATTTTCTAAATGGAATTAAGTTTTCACTAAATATTAAAGAATTTTATCTCATTTAAGGGTTTTCTTTTATTTATTCAGGAGGTACCTGTTGGACATTTCTATTTGGAATGGTTTTATGAGTTGACTACTAAAGGAGATATTTTTAAATGAGTGTCAGGGAAATACAAAGCAGTCCAGGACAGCTTTGTCCCAAAAATATTTAGGTTAGTGCCCTGCTGGAACATAATGCTCCGCCCCAGTTTTATGTCTTCTGTAGCCTCTAGCAAGATTTCCTCTCAGTTTCCTCCTTTAGCTTTCTTGACAAAACTATGTGATCTTACAAGGTGTTATAAGTAAAAATTTTATTTACTTGTCAGATCTAAACAGCTTCTCTGTCCATGTTAGACAAAAAGCTAATTTTCGGTCTCACCTGACGAGAGTATTTCTTCCACATGTTAGCTGTGCATCCTACATAGCTCATTACAAACTGCAAACTGGACTTGTTTGGCTTTATTTCAACAATGGCTCTCTTCTCTCCACAAATCTGAGAGCACAGATTTGTGGAGAGCACAGCTGATGATTGATTCTTCTAATTGTGTTTTAAATCAGTGTATGGATTTCTTGGCTGATCGCCATATCTTGGTTGGTTTGCAGCTGTGATATATTCTTTCCATTCTTGGATGACATCTTGAACTGTGCTATGGGATATATTAAACTCTCTGGATACTGTTTTTGAGATAGAGTCAAAAAGTACTTCCATTTGTGGAAAAGAAGAGGAGATGATGGAGGAGTATAAATAACTTGTTTTTCACCTGGGTGAAGACTCAACAGTAGACGTGTTTCCATTGATCAATTGGAATCACAAAAATAAATTTCTTAATGGCAATAAATTAAAAAAAATAAAATAAAATTTTTTGCTAAAAAGTGTTTGTGTGTGGATGAGGTGGTTTTTCGGCTGTATAACAATTATGTGTATTTTTCAAAACTTAAATGAAAACACTTTTTTTTGCATCACACAATGTGATCAACAACTGGTTGTTACTATGGGCAGAAGAGATGAAGAAGACAACAGGAAGTGGCAGGAGGATGATGGCGATGCATATTTTTTAACAACTTATCTCATGGACAAACGTATTCACACGTGATTTCAATTGTGTTACTCTTTTAATGAAAACACCACAATTACAAATTGTGATTTTCTACTCTTAGCAGAATATCGACAAAGTTTTGCGCACATATGTAATGGGAACACCACTAATGATGCCGTCTACAAGAAAGTACAGAAAAAACTCCTCAAAGAAGCTTCAGTCCACTTCCTTTTGCTTCAAAATAATGTGCTACTTCTCATTGGTTTCTTGCATAAAACCCCAATGAAAGATAAAATGCACTCAAGTTTCTTGTAGCAATTTTACAACACATTAGAAAGTTCAAGGGACAGGTGCACTTTTACTACTTTTAACACTATAAATGGCCTAATATTGTTCTTTGAGTGAAAGATTCATAAATCAAGAAAACTCTAAAATGTGTTTATGAGAATTGACCTCTGACACATCTAACTGAAGCAGAAGCTACTTTGTCCCTCAGAGGCTGACGATGCCTGAATGTACTAACCTTTGGTCAGACAGATATGCAAGACTGCTGAACATTGGCATGACACAAAAGCAACAACTATTAATTACCCTGAAAGTTGTTGGCATAATATAAAGATTATAGAAATATACTGTATGTCTGCTTAAAGTTGGAATTCAGTGACAGTAATGTTGTGGATTCTGTCTGTAGTAAAGAGCTGAAGGTTTTCAGATGAGCATAAGGTCAAATAGAGTTAACACTATGGATTTAGCTTCACTGCACTGTAATCATGAAGCACAAACACATTTTTAGGCAATAACAGTGTAATCTTGATTTTACATTGATCATTTCCTCTTAAAGTGGTAATTGTACAGGATCAAACCAATACTTAAATGACATTTCTGGGACAGAAGGGGTCTGTACTTACTTGTTACATAGATTGTCTGCTACAAAATATCAGCAGGGAAAGAAGGGTGAGGCAAGGTGACAGCAAAGCACTACCTCTTGGACTTTGGGATCATTACTGTCCGAATTCACTATATAAGCTGCAGAGCTTCATTACTTCGACACCAGCACAATTGAGCGGATTTACAGACACTCTTGTAAACTCAGGTAAGAAGAAGAAATGGAGGAAGCTCTTTTCATCTAAGCTTACTGAAGGAAAATGCTTTTGTGACTTATTTTTTTTTCTTGTTGTAGCTTCAAAGAGCCATGAAGGTCCTTGCTGTGCTCGTCCTGGCCGTTTTCACCGGTAAGTAAGCTGGGGGCAAATCAAAATGAACCTTAAAGTCTTGTTAATGACTGAATTGTATCTTCAGACAACTGCCGTAGTTTCAAGTTATCCTTCTATCCGTCCAACAGGCTGCAATGCCAACCTCTTCTACGCTGACGCTCCCAAGCCACAGCTGGAGGTAATGACTGATGCTTTCTGGGACTATGTCGGCAAAGCCACCCAGACAGCTGATGACACCCTTCAGATGATCAGAAAGTCCCAGTTTGGCCAGGATATCAGGTATGACATACACCATCACATGAAGCATGGTTTTTATTTAGATTTTGCAGAGTGTAAACTCACTGTCTCCTGTCGCTTTGTTCAGTTCCCGTCTCACCGACGGCGCTGAAGCAGCCAGCCAGTATGCAGTCACCCTGCAGGAGCAGCTCCCACCCAGAGCCCAGGAACTGATCACCAGAGTCACCCAAGAGGCAGAAGATCTGAGAGATCGCTTGAACACCGACCTGAACAACGCCCGGGAGAAGCTGGAGCCCTACACTGAGAACCTGAAGGTCCAGATCAGAGAGAGAGTGGAGCAGCTCAAGCAGGAGCTGGCCCCCTACACCGAGAGTTTGGATACTGAGACCCTGAGGACCACCGTCATCCAGAAAAGCGAGGAGCTGAAGGCTCAGCTGGAGCAGAGTGTGCAGGAGCTGCAGACTCACCTGGGGCCCTACACCGACGACCTGAAGCAGAAGGTTGACCAGCACCTGGAAGACTTCAAGCAGAGAGTCGCTCCCGTGACCGAGAGAGTCCAGGATCACCTCACACAGAGAGCCCAGCAGGTGAAGGAAATCGCTGCCCCATACGTAGACAACCTGAGGGAGAGGCTGGACCCCTATGCCCAGGACCTCCAGACTCGTCTCACCTCCCTCTATGAATCCTACATCAAGGCCAACTAAGTCAAACTCCAGCTGACTCTGAACCAAAAGAAACTGCATCAAATAAAACAGAATTTTCTCCCGGATGCCACAAACATGGCAGTACAACTTTAATTTACCTGTTTTGGAAAAGCTACAGTTGTTAGTTCATGTAATAGTGTCAAAAAGGTGATACATAACAAATGCATGTTGGTCTGTGACCACAAGGTGTCCGCTCCCTAATTTATGAAAATAAAACAAAAGCAAAAGAAATTTGAGATCCTTGTGTATTTTTTTTATGAAATGGGTTGAAGTGTAAAATTTCTTTGTAATATTTTATTTTCCAGCCTACAAATACAGAATATGTTTAAAGGTTACAAGAAACAAACAAAATTAAAACAACAGCAACTGTTGCCTTTATAAACAAGCAAAAAACACATATTCTGTAAAAATTATGCATAAAGGTGAGATTTTACAGGAATTACACCTTTTTTCAAGATCAGCTGCTAATGCTTAGGGTTTTATGGGAAATTAAAGGTAAAGAAAACCTTTATATTTAATCTTACATATTGCTGTTTATTTAATTATTATGTTCCATTATAGGGAAGGGTTTTAAAAGAACATAAATGTGTGATGAGGTTTAGACTGTAAAGTGTCTTATTGCAGACAACTCTTCCTAATTACTAGTAGTTTTCCTGTCAATATGAGCTGTGGATTAGTACTGCTCCTCCAAAGTTACCATGGTCCTTTTGCCAATACTTTTTGTCAGAGTTTTGCAAATAGTTATCTCATGAATAAGTTTACCTCTCTACTCTAGGCTGGAGACAAGGTGAGGTGGACCATGCTATTCTTGGAGAAACCGGTTTGAGCTGGTTCAGAGACCCCTCTACTCCTCATCTTTAAGCTTCTGTTTTATGACTGACCCCCAGCCCGCTTTCAATACAACCAGGCTGCTGCAGGGGGACAAGTTGGAGTTGTCCTGAGGCACAACTGAGACTCTCCCCTTTTGCAAAGGCTGAAGTGATACTACTCTGTGTGGTTCTTTATATGTACAGGTTAAAATGCTCAATACTTTTGCCAGGCACTGTAGGTGCTGCAGTGGCAGATATATAGATTTCATGCAAAATATATTTTTTATCAAAACCTTTTTTATCATTAGAGAATCTGTAATTAAAGCAGGGTAAGGAGAATGAGGTCTTAGCATAAAATAAAGTGTTTTCAAACTGAAGTATTCAGTTTAGTCAGTGATACTTTGAATCCTTAAATAAAACCTGCTTTAACACCTAGACATTTTTAAAATTTAATAAAATAACAAAACAGCTTGTCTTTAACACTAGACATCGATGATAAGTAAAGACATTAATGAATACTGAGAAAGAATTGAGTAACACGTCTTTTCTATGTTCCATTTACAAAAGCTCCCCCAACACCCTTCTCCACGCCCTCGTATGATTCTCTTGTGGGTACTGTGGAGGGCATGTTCAAATTTGTTTTCACCTGCAAGTTTGGATGTTCATAAACACATCCTGATCCTTCCTTGTTTTTTTGTTCTAAATCACTTCTCTTTTCGTGCCTCCAAACCTTTCAGCAAGATTACTCCCACGGTGACTTACCCAGTGGCAAACAACATTCCTCTGTTCTGCCCCCAGCTGCTACAAGACCGAAAAACACTGTTAACCCTCCACAGACTAAACAAGAAATAAGACAATACGTTTTAACTCAAATAACACTTGTTTGGAAACCCAGGTTATGGGGTTTTCATTTCAGCCAATTTTAGGCAGCACTGACATTCCATATAAGTATTTTTAAGAGGCTCGTTTAGGTTGAAAACCTAACAAGGGGACACACGGTTGGGTTCTGGGTCACACACATTAATGTCACAACTGCATGGATAGAGTAAGCATGTGGAAGAAAGTACTTTGTTAAAATGAGACCAAAATCAATGTTTTTTCTTATATTTTAAACATAATGTTTGTTGGAAATCTAACTGCAAAGCTTTGTGAACACGCCAAGCTTATGGCATCATGTTGTGTGAACACTTTTCTCCAGCAGGGACAAGAAGCCGGTTAAAGTTGATGGGAAGAAGGATGTAGCTAAATGGATGGCAAAGAAATTCTTTGGCTACAACAGATCAAAGCATATTCATGTGTTTGAATGTCCCAATCAAAGTTCAGACCAGATCCAATCAAGAATGTTCTGCAAGGCTTTTAAATTAATGTTTGCAGATGTTCATCTTCTAATTTGACTTAACTTGACCTATTTTGCAAAGAATGTGTAAAAAAATTGTGTGCAAAGTTGGTAGATAGAGAAAGCCCAAAAGACTTGCTATAACTGCACTTAATAACTCAAGTTTTTATTTCTAAAAATGTTTAAAAAATCATAATTTTCCTTTTGTTTTATAATTATGTGCTGATTTGAGTTGGTCTATCAAATAAGACAACAAGTAAAATAAAGTTGCAGGTTTTAATGACATAAAATGAAAAGAAATTAAGAGATATGAATTTGTTGCAAAAAAAAGAAATGGGATTAGCTAACGCACACAACTGTATTTCCTTACTTTTAATGTTTCTTTTTTGAATAGTAGAAACAAAGGATGCAAATAATTCCCACTTTTTATCCCTATATTTTTCAGAACAATTCATATATATTTTAAAAGGGACAGAAAACATTTTATAGATACCTTAGCACTAACTTACAGAAACATTTTCCCTCGTCTTGCACCAAGATGCATATCCAAATAAATGCAACCTTTCACACATTATATGGTGTTTTTCCACTTCAGTCTTGTTGATTACATATTCTTCCTGACATTAGCTGAGCTCATGTCAGGAGGAATATGACAATGACAAACTCAACAATTCCTAAGATTTCCTTCTACTCCCATCAGCTGATACCTCTGAGTCAGAATCAGATGGTAAGAAGTTTTTTGAGTTCATTTTTGCCATATCAAACAAAGTGTGTGCAGCTTTCTGTGCAGAAAACAAAACATGTTTGTCTACATTACAGTGAACATGTGCTTCTAATTAACCTGTAATAACATTACTAACACATCCAAACAAGTTCCCTTTTGTTCAGTGATTAAAATCCCATCAGCCAAAAACCACATTCATCGGGGTTACATTCATTCAGTGCTCTGCCTGCCGACCCCTGACATCAGACATTTGGTGTTTTCCTGGAGCAAAAGAAGAAGCATCTGCAGATTGGATGACTCTGTCAGATTTTCACTGTATTACCTCATATGTCTTCTTGAATCTGTCCCTTTCACTTCCCTTTATGTACTGCCTTTTGTCCTGAAAGCCCCTGAAAAACAAAACTGAGCAGTCAACCCTAAATGATCTGCCTGAGTAAACTCTGACTTCTTTGTGTGTTGTGTGCTAGAGGTAGCACATTCCATCTACACAATACAGGCACCATTTTTATTAGATTTTTTTGTGTTGAAGCAGGTTTTGACTGTAAGAACGTTTCTCAGAAAACACTGTTTTTTTCTGGTGCTGTTGTTACCACATTTAATGTGTTCAAAAGAGATTAAAAACAAGATTTTTTTCAATGTGTTCCCTTTTTGGAATAGATTGGTTATCATCATGATTTCTGTGTGACACAACTCCTCATTCCAAACCCTCATTAATCACTATTGTGTTGGAACATTAGGATCAAAGAGCTTTAGCTATGTTTGCTGTTATCACATTCAAGGAAAGTAAATAAGTTTTGTCATTAGAATACAGTCAGGCCGGGTGTGCTGTGGAGGCACAGGGGTTAAGCACAACCCACATATGGAGGCCTTAGTCCTCGACGTGGCTGTCGCAGGTTCAATTCCCGGCCTGGCAACCTTTGCTGCATGTCTTCCCTTTCTCTCATTTCCTGTTAATTAACTATCAAATGAAGTCCACTAGAGCCAATAAAACCTCTTTTAAAAAAAGATACAGTCAGGCAATTTATTACACTTTTAACCAATCAATAGATAGTTACAGTGACGTCACTCGGTTATCACACGGTCCTGTTACCGTGACCTCACACCAATTACATGCACAACATATTTAAACTTTGTTCCTATGTAAATTGGATGTCTGTGAAAATAACACTAAACAGAAACTTAAAAATCTAACAACAAAGCGGTCAAGTTCTAAAGGGCAAAGATGTTTAAACGTGGCCACATACGCAGTCTGGGTTCCACAGACACAAAACCATTTATAGCTTCTCTGATTATGAAGTTATGACTGCAAAGCACCACAGATTAATTTGGTTTCTCTTTCAAATTGTGTAACAGATCACTTCAGCTACGCATTAAAGATTTAATTCTTGTTTATGGATTTTGAGTCTTTTCTTGTATCTGGCAGCAAAAGCAACAACAATGTTCTAAGGCTCTAATTAGAGCGATAAAATAATAGACTTGTCTGACTGAAAGACCAAGCATGTCTATAATCAAAGTAGCAACACAGTCCATGACACATTTGTGCAGCAACACAAATATTTACTGCTTAGCTAGTTGTAATAAGCACTTTCTTTTAACCACAAACCTCATTTTACTTTGCAATTTACTTTTCTCCTACACTCTCTGACGTAAAGCCAATTTTGTAGCATTTATTTTATTCCACGGCATCCACACTTAATGTTCCCTTATTTACTCATTTTAATCCTTTTTTTGTACAGTGGGATTTCCATCCCACAAGCCTACACATGCACATCATGCCATCAGGACATCCTATTTGTTTGAGAATCACATATCTACTGTTTGAAACATGAGACTGGCATAAAAAAGGGAGCTATTTGTGATGGAGATGGTTTTGTAATCTCTTTGTGGCGATAAATGCTAATGCAGGTCATTTGAATGAAAATGTGGATGTGAAAAGCTGCTTAACATCCTGGTGTTAGACGATGCTTTTGGTTGAGAACTGATTTGTCAACAGAGTAAGAAAACCCAGTTAACAAAAACCTGCAATAAAGAGCAGCAAAGAAAGTGTTCAGACTGACTTTCTGGTTAAATGCAGAGACATACAAATATAAAATAAATAAATCATGTTTGTGCAAAACAAGAAAAAAAAAACAACTCTTAGATATTTTTTAAACTTAGATCACTCTGTTTATTCAACTCATAAATGCCAAAAAGCTGTAGCTTTGTCCTTTTTTCAGCTTCTCATCTTTTTTACATTTCACATGACAACTACATTACGATTTATTTGACTAAATTATTCACTGTACAATAAATGCAGCTAATAACATTTCACTTCACCTGTAAATATGTAAGTAATTATACACAAATGTTTGTTTGCTGTTTGATTTACTACTCTTAGACAATGCATTTCAAATGTCTATCTCATTAGTCTAACTTGTGTTTATTCATATTATTCCAAAATACTAAATAAAATAAAAAGGGCAATTTCTAGTCTCTGGGAGATTTCTGGAAGATCCCCCCCCCCCACACACACACACACACATCCAGCTCTGGTTGCGCCCCTGATTTCTAAACCTTTACAATCATTCGTGTTATATGTTACTGTAACAAAATAATGTACCTTCTGGGATTAATACAGTGTCTCTCGATGTACTCTAATCTAATGAATTAACGCCTTGTCGATTTTATGAGGACAAAATGCGACGCAGAAAATTCTGCTGCAGATAGTAGGAATCATCGCGCTGCAGGTTTTAACTTTCACCTTGTTGCTTTCGTGTCAGAGCCACGCAGCGCGGTCAGCGCCTCTAACCAGCCTTGCAAACTGCTGAGAACTTCGGACGCAGTGTCGGTGGTGGCACGTTGCGTGCAAGGACACGCGGATCTGTGCAGACAAATCACCATCACGCCATGAACGCACGCGCGAGCGAGAGCGTGAGCAATCACTCACCCCATCAACCTCCCCATCCTCCTCCTCCTCTCACCCCACCCGTTTCACGCGGAACAGCAGCGGCACCCTGGGACTATAAAAACCCTCCGCCACAATCCTGGGAGCACGAAGGAAGCTCAACCTCTCAGGTGAGTGATGCAAGGAAGAAATAAAATAAAATAAAATAATAATTTTAAAAAAACTTAAATGGCTGTTCGCCTTGATCTGATTCTGAATTGTTGAATTTAGCTGCTGCTTTTTGCAATTTCTGAATACTTTTTGTTTATATTCCAGGTGTATCTTTCTGTTCAGCAACCATGAAGGCTGTAGCTCTGATCCTCGCTCTGGCAGTCATCACTGGTAGGTTTTGAGTTGCTTTGCCACACAACATATGTTGCAACATTTTTTTTTCTAATTATTAATGCTTTGTGTTTATGTCCACTGTAGGCTGCAATGGCCGTGTCGTGCGACAGGCTGAGACCTCTTTGACCCGCGTGGAGAACAGTGTGGAACGATTCCTGCAGTACATCACAGACCTGAACCAACAAGCCGATGGAGTCCTGGAGAACCTCAAAGTCCCTGAGCTCAGCAAGGAGTTGGAGTGAGTGATGTCTTCTGATTGCATGTTCTTCTCTGCTTTGGGACCACAGTAGTCTGATGTTTGGTCTGATTTCTCCAGAACTCTCATCACTGACACCATGAGTGAGCTTACAACATACAGAGATGGCATCCAGAGCAGGCTGGCCACCTACACTGCAGGTTCCCCAGATCAGATCCCTGAGGATCTCCAGCTTCTGGCTAACAGACTGCAGAAAGACATGACAGATGCCAAGGAGCGCAGCACTGAGTACCTGAATGAGCTCAAGACCATGGTTGAGCAGAACACAGATGATGTCCGCGGCCGCATCACCGCCTACACAACAAAGCTGAGGAAGCGCCTGACCAAAGACACTGAAGACATCAGAGAGTAAGTTGGGTTTTGGCAATCTGTCTGAATCAAGCTTTCATTTCTGTGTAACCTAAACGTCCCCCCTTTTTTTTTCTCTCCCTAAGCACCGTGTCCACCTACATGAGTGAGATCCAGTCCCGCACCAACCAGAACCTAGATACCGTGAAGGAGAACGTTGAGCCCTACATCGAGCAGGCCAGAGATTCCGCCGCTCAGAAGCTGAAGGACATCTCCACCATCCTGGAGACCCAGGCTGAGACCATCAGGACCCAGCTGGAAAGCAGCATGAAGGAGCTGAGCACCTCCATGGACAGCAAGCTGGAGGAGCTAACGGAGCTGCTCTCCCCATACGCCACCCAGGTCCGCGAGCACCTTGACAATGTCATGCAGAAGGTCAAGGAGACTGCCACTAAATAAAGAAAAGTGGTTATTAAGGTTGTAAATGATTGGTGGTACCAGAGGAAGGAATGAAGATGAAAGTTACTGATGATGTTTTGCTCTTATGTTCAGGGGTTTAAACAGAGGGAAGGTAGATCATCTCCTTTCTTTATTTTCTTTACACTCCCTTTATGCAAGTATTTCAGTCAACAACAGTATATCTTTCAGAAAACAACAAATATATTTTTTCTGTTTTGCTTTTTCTACTTTACTACTGTTTATCCTCATTAGTTTTTCCCGATTTTTTTTTTTTTTTTTACATTTTGTTGCTGGGTTTAGATGCAACACACAAAACTGTCTTTCATTTCAATACATGCACTGAATAAAAGATGGATTCATATACAGCAAGGTATCTGCTAATTCCTTTGCACATGGGCAGAACTGTTAAAATCTAACTTCATATTGTCTGTTAGTTCTTGCTGTACTTCATAGAAGAGTGGACAATAAACTGACTTCATGCATAGCTGACAGTCTTTTTGCAACAACTTTCTACGGAAGCATTCTTTGTTGTTTTTTCATGATGTAAGCCCACAATGCTGCTCTCTGTCAATGTAACCTCCAAGTTTGAGTAAATAAAGAATTCAGAAAAGATGTTTTCACTTGCATGGCTTGTTTCTCTCATCAAACATTTAAGACTGATGTATTATTTAAAATGACATAGATCCAGTTACACGCTCACCTCAGAGGGGTGTCAAATGACCTTTTCACTTTCAAAGTATTTTGACTATAAAACAAGGCAACCTCAACTGTTTGTTTTCTCAGTTTGTGGCGATTGCATTAACTTTAACACAATCAAACAAAGCCTTTTTTTCTGGGTGAATGTCTCATTTTAGAGTTCAATGAGGACCTTCCAAAAAACGAACTACCACATTTTAGCCAACCTCTTGCTTAACATTTACTGCATGAGAGAAGGATACATGATATATATTGCCATCCTGACATGAAATACAAGAATAAAGCCCAAAATGAAGGCTTTTCTTCTCTGCTGTTTCTGCATCTAATCACAAATCAATTGTATTTGCACTAAATGCCACCCCTGCATCCTCAAGCCCACTTTTTTGTGTCCAGTTCAGACTTGTTCATATTTGCTTGCAGATTCCTTTCTCTTGATCCCAGCAGGTATTTGGGAACAAGCTGTGCCATTTACAGTGACATTGTACCAGTTCCAGCTTTATCTGCACGTATGCAGGTTTGGACAGATGTGCCACTCAGATCAACAAACACACAGACCTCATGCATGCTCTCATTCATTTTTGGGATGAGATCGATGGCTGCATGTCATGCCATTTCACATTTCCGTTAAGTTTCTGTGCCTGAACATGATCATTTGTTACATAAGAGGATGTGTTGAAAAAGTCTTGCCACATATTCAAGCCTATTCACTGGTTTCTGCTGTGCTGAATGCCTATAACATCAAAATAAGCATTTGCACCTGCTGAGTTTGATAACCTCTTTATGTCCGTCAAACTCAGCAGGACTTTTCCTTTGAAGTTCAGAGCAGAGACCAGTAGGGGACACCATTCACCCCCTTCACTGACCAACATCCGTCCTCTGACCCCCCTGTGTACGGATCCGTGCTGCACAAACTTGCAGCTGTGTTTTCTTAGTTGGAGAGTTAGATAAACTATATGCCTCATGAAAAAAAGATGTGAAAATGAGACTTCATGAAAGGGAAATACTTGATTTAAACAATATTTGATTTATAAGACTGAAATGAATGCATTGTGTCTGAGTTTTGCAGAAATTTCCAAACATGGTTTCAACAAATTGTCTTAAAATATCTAGAGTGGGCATTTACATTTTCTAGCAGACAGTTTTCATGTTTTTGCATATATTTGGACCCTTTTATTATGACACTCCTTAGAAAATAAAAACTGAGTTCCTTTTCAAATTTGTTTAAATAATAAACAGTTTATAAGTGTGTAGTTTAACCTCAGTGTAAGGGTGTTTTCACACCTGATAGTTAGGTACGCTACCAAGTGTGAAAACTATTAGGACAAGATTGAGGACCAAAATTGCAATATTTGTTTCATTTTCAGCAGGTACCATTCACCTTCACCTGCACTGTGTCAAACGAACCAAACCCTTTGAAAAACATGAGCATTGTCTGAAGAAGACATTGAGCTATAATTTCTTCTTCATAAAATGCAAAATTAAATATGAAATGGCGTCAGAAAATAGCAATTGTAACATTTCTCTTTTGTAGTTGGTAAAAGACCATGACCCATTTCTTCTGCTAACACTAGACTTACCTGCTTGTTTTCATCTTTCATCCACTTCCTGTTTTTGAAGCTGTCTCTGGGCCCCTTAGCATTCACATATGCATTCAAATCACAAGAGTTCACTTCAACCAAATTGAGAAGTAGGCTTACCAGAGTTAGCTTTTTTAAAATCTGCATTAGCTGCATAAACAAACTGGAGTTAAATTAAAGCAGACTAAACATGGCTGGTGTGAATGCACCATAAATCTGTTCTGTGAAACCCCCAGAGACCAAAGAACACAGCAAATGAGTGAAGGATGAAGTTGTTGAGGAATTTGAAACATGGATAGTTTGTAAAACAGAAATAATACTAAACACTGGACATCTCACAGAGCATTGTAACATCTATCACCCAAAATGTATGGTACCACTGCAACACAAGACAAGATCTGGTGGAAGAATCTATTTGCAGGGCAGCTTTTACACACACTAGCCTTGATAACTCTGCAGTAGGGCCAGAGTTCTCTGGTTCAGGTTGGAGGCCCTAGCAACATGATTTTCAGCTTATTGTGCAAGAGTGGTGAGATTGTTGAAATGTTGCAAAAAGCTTAAACAAACATGGAGAAGGAAGTACTTTGGCCAGAAGGGACACATTTAAACCTTTAGGTCCAAACACATCATCTGATGTGAGGAGGAAAACTAAAACCATCATCTAAAACACTCCAAAATGAACCATCTTGTGTCAGTGTAGTGGAGACACTTTTCATCATGAGAGACAAGGAAGCTGGTGAAATAATGGGAAGTTAAATGCAGGGCAACTAAAAAATCTGTTAGAGGTTGTGAAAGACTTGAAGCAGGGCACAGGTTCATTCTCCAGATGGACAGTGACTCGGGACATGCAGCAACAGCGACAAGGGGAATGGTTCAGATCAAATCATATCAATATATTAGAATTGTCAGACAAAATTTTAATTGAGATTCTAACCTAAAAATTGATGGTGAATCCAATATGACTGAGATCAGTTTGTATAGATTGCAAGAAGAAGTTGTATTTACAATAAAAGGTTGTTCTTAAAAAAAAAATCAATTTAACACTTTTTATATTTTTATCAAAAGTTTTGAAACCAGTCATCTTCTGCTTTGCAATAATGTACTCATTTTTGTGTATCAGATAAAAATACTGCCTGAAAATATTATTGACATTGACAAAGTGTGAAAAGTTTCAAATTTCAGAATACTTTTGCGGGATGCTTTTGTGAATAGTATCCTATTTACAAAATAGGATATTTTTGTAAATAGGATACAAACCTTTTGTTGTTCAGAACTTCAAAAGTTATGTGTGCTGTTACACAAGAAAAAGTTGTATTTGTTCTATATCAAAATTAATAAGGGGAACTGCTGATATAACACTACAAACGTTTGGCAGATTTAAAAAAGTGGATATTTTTCATAGATTCTTCTAAGAAAAATCATTTCACAACATCATGAAAAACATGTTTACAGTTTCTTTCTGTGTGAAGGGGCACTTTGTTCAAAGTGAAAGAATGACTAACACAATGAGCAGCTGTTTATCACTCATGAAATAACTCTCTTTAGGGAAGCTGTGTTTATTTTCTGGCAGAGTGAAACTTCAAGAGTAAGCTGCCAGTTGTTTTGAGGATTACTCATGAAAGGTAAAAACAGGAAAACCACAATTGGTCTGCTTGTTCAGCACTTCTGCTCGGTCTGTTCCTATAGGGTGTCTGCATTTTGAGAACTGCCCAGCAACAATCCGGGAAAAAAAACAGCAAAAAATAAGCAGGTGGTAACTAGCCCATGACTGCTAGTAACCTCTCCTTAATCATCCCCATGGTGAAATCTCTTTCTTCACTTCATTTTTCAGTGCTCTCTAGTGCTGGCACACTACAATGGTCTCCACGGGGGCCTGGGCAAAACACAAAAACAGGCTCGTTATTGCAAATTAGAAGCATGGTAGACATCCACTTTAACACCCAATGCCTCCTACAATTATTCAAGAGGGGCTCATATGCACGCAAGGTCAGGACCCATACTTTAACCTAATTGGCCTCTTCTGAACAAAAGACGAGAATTGGGGGGTTTCAAGACCCTAACCGTAATGCTAATGCCTAAATTGTGGGCTTTTTATCATAACAATAGGACTGTCTGGTTGCAGTGATTAACAATAGATCGACCATTGTCGCCTAAGTCAAGATTGTCCATTTGATTTGCCATGTAAGATAAAAAGCTTTAATTGTGGGTTACTGCAGTGCGTTGACTGTGCGTCTCTTTGCCGTCACAAGCTGGCTGGAAGAATCAGCCACGTGGTTCTGTCTTGGTCATTTCCTTTTTTAAATAAAGGAAGGTGTACACAAACCAGACAGTGAGTGTTGCATTGACATATCTAATTCGAGAGGCAAATGAAAAAATAACAAAGCAACAAAAAATGGGTTCTGGGTCATCTTGCCCCTTCACCAATTAATAAGCCCATTTCATAGATATACATAACAATTTAGACACTTCCAACTTCATAAACGTGAGAGAAAGTTTGTATTCATATACTAAATTAAACATTTTCATACATTATGGAGATAAATGGCCATACAAAATACCCAATCACAAGTAATTTTATTTAGCTGTATAGTATTATCATTTCATGTAATCTGTACATTTGATATAGTTTAATTTGCTGGATTTTTGTATAGATGCTTCTTGAAAAGGATAATTTCACAAACACAAGCCTAAAGATTGATCACAAAATTGCCAAATGTACCAAAAGCAAGTACTAAATGCATTCTGAACTAATTTGTTTATGGTGCAGTTCAGTTTTTACTGCATGACGTCACCACACACAGGTCTACCACAGCAACTACAACACCTTTTGTATGGATGCCAGCCTTTCTAAATGTTTTGATGTTTGTAATGAAAGAACAAATACTAAGTTAGTTTCAAAATAACTATTTTTACTTGGACATCACCCTAGAACCTTTGAGTTCATACTTAACTTTTTGTCGATTGCAATTTGCATGTGTAAAACAAACTTTTCTCAGCTCTATCACAGGGACCCATGTCCTCTTATATTGAGCTGTGGGTCTAAACAATCTCTCATATTAAAAAGAATCACTCTTGGAATCAGCATAGTGCTTTTAGGTTGTCAGTTTGAAGGTGCACAAAAGGCACAAACAGTGGGATCGTGTAATATAACACAAACTATTAAAGTCTAGTTACCTTCCAACATAGTATTATCAAGTCATTACATGGAGTTTTTTTGACACAGAATTAACTCTTGGCCAACTATCCAGGTCCAAAGTAGCTTACACATAGCTCATGTCTGTATTTCTGTCAGCTGTGAACTCTGCTGTCTGTCTATATCACCTCCCTTCTTATCTGTTCAAACCACTTTTTTGCTGAAGGTTCAGATGAGAATTTTACTCCCATTTCTTCTCATTTTTCCCTTAATCACAAGACATTATTTGAGAATTATGCTCACCATTTCATCAATATGCACCAGTTGTGCAACCTTTTACTTACAGTAGGCCTGTTTCATCAGTGAGCTTCTTTAATGCAATTAGATGAGTGCAGATCAATGAAATGGGCAGGGATTCCTCAAGGCCGTCACGCCTACGTGTTGACCTAAATCTGGTGTTTTGCATAACACTGCTGAAGCGGGAAAGGGTTATAAAAAGCAGGGACACTCTGACCATCCAAGACACACCATTTTTTTTCTGCACAGAGACGGAAAAGAGGTATGCTTTACACTTTATCACTTAAAAAATAACGTTTTTGTAACTTTGTGCTGAACAAACAATAAGTAAATAAGGCAAGGAAAAAAAACAACTAAATAATGAATCTTTTGTTTTTTGGAAAATGCTGCACTTCTTTGAAAGCTAAACTTTAATTGTGTATTAAATAAAGTTCTTGCAGGAGAAAAACAATCTATTTTAATGTTTTTCAAAGAACATCTGTGCTTGCAATTTAATGCAAATTCATAACATGACTCTTCTGCTTTCTATCCTTAGGAAAAAAGTCAAGATGAGACTGTATCTTGCAGCTGCCGTGCTGTTGCTGGCTCTCGTTGCATACACAGGTCCTTAGTGTTTTCATACAGAAAAGTCTTGCATGTTTCTTTCTGCTATCATCTTGTATGAAGATTCTTATTGTCCTTGTTTTTTTCACTGACTTTCAGAGGCTCAGGATGACTCACTGGCAGAACGGTTCTCAAACTTTGGGGATCAGATCACAGAGTTCAGCAAGAACGTAGCTGAAAAAGCCAAGACCCATTTTGACACCATTACAACCAGTGAATTTGCAGAGAACACCAGGTAGACCAATACACATAAAATGCATGTAAGTTCTTTCTTGTTAAGTGCATGACTCAAATTTCATTTTGAACCTTCACAGGAATTGGTTCACAGAGCAGTTCCAGAAGATTAAGAACAAGGTAAATGAAATGGCTCAATGAACTGGTGGTCCAGTCAATGACCTGCCCTCTGTTCCCAACGCCCACGCTGACAGATGACTTGCTTCTACACCATCTCAAGGCTGAAGTCACGTTGCTCAACAAAATGGATGAAACTAACCTATTTCTGCCAATTTTTAGCCTGTAATCTTTCTTTGGGAAAACTGTGTGAAAGTGCAATAAAATACATGGAATGGCATAAAATGTTCTGTTATATCATTATATTTCTGTATAAATAAAAGGAGAACTTCTAAACAAACAACAAGGCCCTTGTAGATTTTGTTTCTTCACATTTAACTCAATGATTAAGAGCAGACAGAACAAACTGAGCTATCCAAGACGCCTGATAACAAAAGTTCAGATAATGTCAGTAGACAAATGACACTTTGAACTAAAATAAGCAGATTGGTTGCTTCTGCATTGCTGCAGAGAAATATAAAAAAGGACACATTTAAAGAGTTTAGTTTTAAAAAACCTAGTTCTAAGATGAGAAAGAGACAAATATAAAAACATTTAATAAGATGATAAGAAACAGTGACCAAATATTTTCTCCCGGAGCTGAAGATTTTGCTGATAATTGCTCAGTGTGAATTCTCCGGAGGAATAACAACATTTCTGAATTTGTGAAAGAAAGCCACATTCTAATTCTGGCATTCTGATGTCCATCTGCATTTTGCTATTGGCCACTGGAAAATAAGCAAATACAAATGTAATTTTTTAAACTACATGTAAAACAATATAAGTCCGAACACCCAGAGTATAACATCCTCACCATGCAATGCATTTTTTCAGCAGTACAACAGCATAGTCAAAGATCATGGGTAGATGGCTTGGGGAGAAGGATGGCTGGGGGAGGCACCTTCCAGTAACTACCCTCATCATACAGACAAAGTTACAACTGAATAGTTTAGACCAATAATTGTGGTTCTCAGGATTCACTGTCCTGCATGTTTCAGGTGTTTCCTTGCTGCAGTGAATAACATAGTAATGCAGTAATTAATGGCATGCTGAGGAGGTAATACAGTTATTTGAATCAGGTGTGATAGAGCACAAAGACATTCAAAACCCACTGGATCCTTAGGACCAAGACTGGAAACCACTGGTTGAGACTAAGGCCTCGCTGTGTGTTACAGTCTAAATTTAATTGAAAATATGTATCACCAAGATGGTGCTTCAAATCTAGTAATAAATAATGCACAACATACTGCCATATCAAACACCTCTGATATCAAACATATCTAATAGATAACGGTTTATTTCTGTTGGTTGTAAGGACCAAAGGGCAAACGCCAACATGGTAGCCTTTTGGGCATTTCATAATGCCCCTGGTATAAAGTCACTGTTTATGATGTGTTAATAATTCACCAGTTATCCAGGTTCAATGAAATCTTTTTCGCTGAAGAGAACAGTGACAGAGGTCAGTCGCTTGTACACAAAGGCATAAGCTAATACATTTCTAGTTTTATCCAGCATCTCTCTTACCTGATCTGAAGGGATGCTGGGCCTAATGATGGAGTTCCAGGTGAAAGGGTTTAAAATTCTTAATTGTGCTAGATGGCTGAGATACTAGATTTTTAAGTATTCTGGTCTACTAGAAAATAAAGTTTCAGACAGAATTGCTTCCATTTAGAACAAGTGAGGTGAAAAGCCCATGTATCTACTAAAAACTCAAATCAATATGAGGTGGACTCTGGCCTTTGACCGATCTTTTTGTACCCGTCTTCACTAAAACACGTATCTCTTCTTTGGAGACTTTGCCTGGTTTGTACACATTTCAGCACTTCCCAAATGGGGTGAGATATGCAAGCCAAAGGGTGCATCGACATCTAACGTAGGCCCTAAAGAAGATGGCAGCAGTTCAGAACCCGTAAATTTACAAAAGAAACATTTTGCAAATCTTTGCTGACACAACAATCTGCAATGTAATATAACTACACTAAATTAACACAAAATGTGATACTTGAAAGATTAAACTAGATGGTTCCAAAAGTATTTTGAGTTTTAAGCTTTTTAAATCCCAAGAACTGGCAGCTACTTCAAATGTCTTTGCATTGCACGTGTTTGTAGTCTTTGTTTTTATGAGGGAACAAACATTAGGAGTCAGACTGGAAAAATAAACCCACTCACTGGAACAGGTTCAGACATGTTGCTTTGCTGTCACTCTGTGATTTGGCAATAAAATATTGAAGCACAGAAAAAAAGAAAACAAGCACAGGATCAATGATCGTGCGGTAAGGACCAATGTTCACAGTCTTGCACCAACCTAAATCAAATACAGCAGCCTGATAAGATTTGATTCGCTTAATTTCTCTGTTGATGAAACATGGGGAAAATGGTAAAAACTGTTTTTTTTTTTCTAATTGTGTTAGTAGCTAAGTAAGACATGTAAAACCTTATTTTGTTGTTGAACCAGTCAGTAAAAGTTACTGTGATGTTCTGATGGTTTTAGCAGAAGACAAACTGACTGCTGGATATGTTTCTCTTTTTTTTCAGCACTTGCTACTTCAGACAATCTTCCTTCTCTTGTTTCTTCTGCAAGGTACAACTTGAAAAATAAATCACACAAAATTGTCATTATCAAGGTTTTTCATTTATGACATTGAGTTTGAGTTAATTTACTTCACTTGAATTGATTCACCTGCAGCATGGCAGCCAACTTCGGCACAGACAACTGCCCCTGATCAACCAGACTCCAGAGGAATACTGGAGAGGCTAGCAGACAGAGCTGGGTGATTTATTGATGTTTTTGCTTGTTTTAATTTGTGGAGGAAATCTGAAGCACTTTACTCACAGAAGAATATAAATCCTATTTTTGAGTGGTTCAGTTTAAGTCACAGTGGCTTGAAAAGATCATATATTTCATTACAGATTTCTTCTGCTTTTGTCACTCTTAAATGAATCACAGCTGATTCATATTTAAGAGTGGGTGGAGGGTGTTACATAGAACCAAGTTGCTTGCAATGTTTTTATCTTTGCATAAATAAAATTTTTACTTGAGTAGTCTTTTATATTCACTCATTTCATCTTTGTCCAATATCAGTTTCTTTAAGTGTGACAAAAAAAAATGGAAGAAGTGTTTAAGAAAAATAAACAAAAAAATCTTTGGTGTTTTGACAAAGTATTAAATAATCTTTACTGGTATATTTCTGTGTGGATTTAAAAATTTACATTTTGATCTGTGTACAGGCAAGCCAAAGCTAAAATCCAGTCCATTGGAGAGACTGTGTTTGGCTTCGCTAGTGCTTATTATGAAGATCACATCCAACCAGTGGCTGGAGGTTATGTTGAGTGGGCCTCTAAAGTAAGAAGTTCGCTGTGGGAGAAGTTTCAGAAAGCCTCCGACAACTACATGCCACCTACTCATCAAGCACCTGAAAATTAGAAAAACAGAAAAAAATAATTGCTTTATTATCAGTTTTTACTTTCACTACTTTACTTTCAATTTCCTGCTGGTCTCCCAACTGTTGATGACTGTAAGGAATGATGGCATTATTAAATAAAACTTAATTAAAACAACTTTGCCTCTTAAGTGAATTCTATTGTGGAAAATTGGAGAAAGTGGTGAATTTAAATGACTTAATGGGATTTTATTTGACCTAAATGATACATAATTGTGAAGCAGAAGGAAATGATACACAATTTTAACAAAAAAAAAAAGCAATACAATTTCATTAATTTTTTTCTATTCCAAAATAAAAGCAAGTGCAGACTGCAAAAATAAGTCCACTTCTGTGCAATTTCATTTCAGCATAAATTACTTGGACTCAAAATATAATGTCAAAGCAACAAAGTAGTGTCTAAAGAAGAGTGGCAGACTTAGCATAACTGATGGAGAGAACTGAAACTTTGAGTTACTGAATCTCAGCCAGGGAAGTAACTTAGAGAGTTCCTGTAACACAGAAAGGGACAAAACCCCTACTTTTGGCTGCTTTAAGATTCTACTGAAATAAAAAACAAAAAAACAAAAGAAAAACTTACTTTCTGCAAGATACTGACTGCACACAGCTGCCCTATTAAACCATACTTAAAAACATAAAAACATTTTAAGGAATCCATTTATTTGCTAATAGATGGTGAGTGATTGAGTCTTACTCAGATGGCCATCCAAATGCTAGAAAGGATGCACAAAGAGGTAAAAAAAAATAATCATGGACACACCACATATCACCTTCCAAGCTGTTTGTTTTAAATTAACAGGTTCAAAGGTGAGGTCTTGGGGTTCAACACAATTTGTCCAGACAGGTCAGGAATGACAGACCACTTTTACTCCAATCTTACCGAACCGACAGACTTGCTGACTGGAAAATGCTGATCTAATCAGCATTATCTTCTTTCACTGAAGGTAATGGGCCAATTTAAAGATTTCTCCTTGTTTTTTTCCACAAAGCACCGTCTTTTTTCTATTTTTTTTTCCACAAAGCACCGTCTTTTTTCTATTTTTTTCGACAAAGCACCGTCTTTTTTCTAAAGACACAATTTCTTCAATATCAGCAGCGCTCCCTTTGCATCTTACCATCTGAATGCAGATAAACCTACATCTCAGAAACATTGCACAACCACAATTCCAGATGCACCCCGGATGGCCATGTACACTGGACTTTGTAGGTGGATGCCTTTGAGTGTGTGTGTGTGTTTGCGTGAGCGGATACAAGTGTGTGTGTAATATCACCAGATGACGTTTGTTTGCAGTCCCCCCTATATCATCTCGTCCAGATGTGTGCTGGGGTTTACAGACAACTCGCCTCCAGAGAAGACTGTCACGTCTTGGATCTGTACATCCAGCAACCACAGTAGGTGCTCAGCTCTTGTTAATGAGCATAACTCTCACTTCTTTGAAGCATATTTCCCTTTTGTACAAAAGAAGTGAGCAAAACTTTTCAGAAAATATATTTGTATCTTTCTATTTGTTTAAAGGTTTGTTTTCCTTTTGCCTCTCTCGTTTCAGAGATGAACACAAAATTGATCCTCGCACTTGTCTTCGCTCTTCAGGGTAAGGCAACATGCAAACTACATCTGAATAATTATGCATGAAGTAGATGAAAAGTAAAACCTAATGATCAAAGAACTACAAATGTTCCCTGATATTGCTGTAGCATGCTGAAAACGTTGCTTTGCAAGATTTATACACAGAAACATTGAAACGTTTCTTTGAAAAATGTGGGATTTACTTCTTTTATTCATTGTCAAATCATAGTTCAACTCTTTTTGCTTTATTTTAGTCTCCATGAGCCTGAGTGAGGTTCCTGCACCAAGCCAGGAACTTGTAGACAAGTATGAGAACATGAAAGCTACTTTCTACAGGAGACTGGTCAATGCTTATGGCAAGCTGCATGGTGCCGTTGGAGAGACTGACCAGGCACAGACCACCAGGGAGTTCATCGAGTCTCTGAGAGACAAGCCTGAACTGCAAGCAATTGCCAAAGTTGCAAGGTCAGTGGTCTCTAAGAGTTTCCATTTGAAGAAGGCATTGATGTTGAATTGTTCTTGTGCTTAGTTCAACCATTATTCCTTGTTAAAAATCAGAAGCATCTGTCAATTTTTGCTGACAACACCAAATAAAGGTTTTTCTATGTGACATGTTTCAAAAAGTACACTTTTTTTTATCTTCCTGCAGTGGTCTGGGCGCAGAAGCAGCTCCAGTGGTGGACAGGGCTCGCTCATCTCTGCTCGGTTTGTACGAACAATACCTGCGTCCCCATGTCGGAAACAGCTTGAGCGAAGCCATCGACCAGATCAAGGTCTACCTGGATCAATACATGCCCGCTGAGTAAAACAATAACAATAATAATAATTCAAAAAGAACCAGCTAAAGCGGAAGTGCGTGTCAGATGCCTGTAATAGATGATAGCTGATAGAATTCCACCGGTTTAGCCAGAGAGGAGCAATACTCAATGCAAACACGATTCTTTTGCCTGTTTTTAAATCAATGTCTTTGCCAGATCATGCAGAGTTACAAGCATGGCAAACATGTCACCATGTGCGCAAGTTCTGCATGTATAGTACTATATGTTTGATACACTAACAGTGTCTGTGTGACTGTGTACGTATGTGCGTGCGTGTTCAATAAAACGTACTGAAAACTATGAAACGTGTCCAGAAATCCCTTCATTAAAGAATCACTTGAACAGAAACAATGATGCAGATTTATTTTGTTACATTCACTTGGTTACTACCTAAAGATAATCTACAGTCATGTTGCATTATGACAATACTTATCAGTCCTCACTTCAGTTTAGCCAATAAATTCCTATTTTACAAAAATGAGTATCTTTTCTTGTATTTTAAATG
Organism: Xiphophorus couchianus; assembly: GCF_001444195.1. Classification (NCBI taxonomy): domain Eukaryota; kingdom Metazoa; phylum Chordata; class Actinopteri; order Cyprinodontiformes; family Poeciliidae; genus Xiphophorus; species Xiphophorus couchianus. Next base: position 7,417,298 of record NC_040230.1, read on the forward strand.
TAAGCATGATGTATTAATTGTTAGCTAAATGACACTCCAGGAAGAAAATTTACAGGCTTATTTTGTGCACAGAACATTTGAGCCACCAATGTATAAGATTGTATGAATATCACAAGTGACTGCTTAAAAGCTGCATGTGCTGATCCAGCACTTCAAATATCTTTCTGGAACTAGTGATGCATCTAGCATTACAATGATAGCATATGGTGCAACAGCCTGGGGAGGGTTTGTGGCTTTTTACCTAATTTAGGACAAACAACAGATGGACACAGCTTTGAAAATGAAATGAAACAAGCAAAAAGTTCTTATTACACAGCACACTTCACGCAAAAAAAAAACTAACAGCAGACAGGAAGGAACATGATGCAGGTTTATAGTGACAGCACAAGTATGCAGCTTTAGTGTTTCTCCTCAGCAGGACTGGATCATACCCAGAGCTTCGCTGACATTTTGAACCCTGCAGCTGGACACAAACTGCCCTGAGCAACATGACATGTGAGTCTGAATCACATGATCGGCTGCATTGTTTGCTCAGACTTCAATCAACATGTAGGTGTTACAGAGAGAAGGACTCAACTGTTAACTTCAGCTTGTAGAATACGTTACAAAATTATTATGAGCCATTGAGCTTGTTAACAATAAGTCACAATTTCACCTTAAACTTAGTAAAACTGTATTCATAGTGAAAGCACACATTTCTTTGTTGAAAATGCTCTTTATCTTAAGCTCAACCCACTTTGTGTTTATGTATTTTTATGATGGACTAAAACATACATGATTGTGGAAAGAAGATTATACATGTTTTCAATTCTTTATTTTTTTAAAAGTTCAAACCTAAAAAGAGTAGTACAAATTTATATTCAGCACATTTTCACTTTTTAACCGCCTAAATGATATCCTGAACAAGCAACTGCCATCAGAGGCCACATAATTAGTCAAAAGTTACCCATGTATGATACAAACACAGTATAGCTGTTTTGTGTAGAAATCAGAGAATGAATGAATTAATGAACAAGCGGCATCACGAACACCAAGCAAAACAGCAGACAGGTTGAGGATAAAGTCAAGGAAGTGGTGACAGACTGGCTAGATTATTGAAGAAAAGCTAAAAAAACGTCCTCCATAATTTTCTGCTGTCCATGTAGGGGACATTGCCTGTGGTAGGAGGTGTTTGGGTGAGTAGTGTAACACACCGTGAATATTAAACGTATGCTCAACCTTTTGTTGTGATCTATCTAAATTCCAAAAAATACACACAGAATTTCTACTCTTGAGGTTGTAAATCAATTAACCACAGTGGAGTCTGAGACGCCTGTCAGAACGATATGAATACTTTTCAAAGTGCCAGTTTAAGGAGACAGAAATGTGTAAAATATCAGCTGTGACCCAATGTTTTAGATGCAGTCAGCTGGGTCAGACCTGACAAGAATATCATTCAGCAGATAAGGCATTCACAGACAGGCATAAACAGAGTATGATTCTCTTCAAAACATTGTTTATATTGATAATAAAGTGCGTCAATGGAGTATCTCTTTGAGACAAGGACCAATTAAGTCATATTAAATTGTATCTAACGCATCAGTGACGTAAGTATTCAGGACAGGAAAACAATTGTATCTGACCCACCATTGTAATCTGGTTGACACGTCATTGTTCTGTATAAAACTGAGTTTGAGTTTCAATGTATTGCCTTTCCCTGCCTGGGACTGATCCTTGTGTTGAGCTTGTGTTCGCTGCCTTTATCTCTTGAAATGAAGAGAAGAATTCAGCTGACTCATATCTCCCTTAATTAAACAAATGTTTACGTTTTCTTAACACTGTCATCTGTTTTAAAGGAGGTTATTTCTATGCATACAGTTGTGGCCATGGCAGACAAACTTTAGTATTTCAATGTTTTTGAAACATTTTTGTTAGATATTTCTATGATATAATAAATTTCAGTAAAAAAAACACTTCAAAGTGTTTTACTGAGAAACAAATCCTACATTAATGTTTTACAGTAACTTGATGTGAGTAGGGATGAGAATCGAAAACCAGGTGTCAGTAGAGAGAAGGATGTTTCTGATGTTGGTTGCAGTAATGTCATATATTTGTGTGATGACTTACTGCACACGCATTTTGATTTAGAAAATATTCGAAATGGCGGCATAATAGAAGCGCTCCAAAGTATAATTACATTTTACCAAATGAGGATACAGGGGCCGGCTGCAACATGTGTAGTTTTAACACAATAAAAGCATGAAATACCTCCAACAGTTGAACACACATTATGCAACTGATTTGTACGAAAGTAAAGTGCTTGAAATGTTGCTTAGCGACGGCGGAGACTCTTGATGATGGGAGCTTCCAGCACAGCGTCTCCTGCTATGCGTGTCCCTGGCAACGTTAAGCTCATCCACATCCTGATTATTGTATTAACATCAGCATCATACTGTGTGAATAATATCCAAATAACAAACTGCTTTTTATTTCCAAAATACAATTTTTATCTGAGAAACAGGCCTCGTGTGAATGCATATTCTTATTTATTTAATATGACTAAATCTTTCTGACCATGCACCAAAAACTGAAATGTTTTAATATCTGAGTCACTGATGGTAAGATATTACAAACTTCAATTTGTTTCATAAGGATTTTATTTGACGAGCCAGCTCAAAGTAGCACATAATTCTGAAATGAAAGGAACTAAATATAGGTTTTAATTGCTATTTTCTTTAGCAAAATAAAATTTAGGTATTGCATGGCTTTGCATGCAGGCTCCTTAAGTTAAAATTTCATTCATTTGTGGCTTGTCCATACCAGCTGTTCAGATCTATAAATTCTAATTTTTACAAATTCTTCTTTGCAAAATACGTAAAAGCCTAGTCAAAACTGTATGTGTGCCTTGGAGCTTTGCCATCATTTGCAATCTGCAACAGTTTGTTTTCCAGTATTGACCCAGCCTGATCATTTTTTCCATCAATTCTGACTCAGCTACTAAACTACTAAAATCTTATTTTGTAAGAATGTTAAATCCTGTATTTCTCTTCTTACAAATCCTTAAAAAATGGTTAAGGTCTTGTACTAAAAAGGAAAACCATATTTAATTACATTTGTTGTCTTATCACATACGTTGCTACATACGTAGTTTGATGGTATCGCTGAGATTTATTTTTTCAGACATGGTTGGATTGTTGTTCTGCAAATTCCATGAACTGAGATGAAAAAAAGATTGTGGTAATAATTTAGCAATAGCTAGTATTAGTACATATTAACCAGATTCAAAATATTTACAGTCAATATATGACCACAGGTTAAAGGTCGGCAGAGGAAAAAACAATCAAAAGTAAACAATGAATGTGTTCTCTGTAATAAAAAAAATACACGTTCTTACTGTTTATTTAAAATAAAATGAATTTGTAAAATGTGAATAAAAGTAATAAATTGGGAATGTAATGTATTTGCTTTTCTGACATTTTAATTTTTGAATCTTAAAAAGAATGACAAGATGTTTTAAGGTTCTTCGAATGGCACTCAAATGTTCTCAGACTTATGTGTAAAAAAAAAGCTTAATTTCAACATAAGCATAAAAAATTTACTATACAGAGGCTTGAACTTTTGTGTGATAAACACCGAATATTTGATCATAGTTCATAAATGAGTAGATTTTTTCCCTATTTTTTCTCCCCTAGACTTTTGGGAGAATGTTTTCTAGACTGTTGATACAAACCTGGAACGTTTTGAAGATGAGCATCATGTTAAATCAGGCATTAAAACTAACGGAGCCTTTTAGGAAAAACTACATCAAAATATCAGTCAATCATATGGCAGCAGGGGCAGAGGTTCTGCTTCAGGACATGGGTGTCTTACTATAACTGATATAAACATGAATTCTATCAAGCAGAAAATCCTTAAGGATCATGTCTCTGCATTAGTTCATGCACACTTCACCTGCAGGAAAAAGATCAGAAACACATTAAGGTGGCGTTGTCAAAAGGGTTTTTTCTAGTGTGAGCTGTGGGGACTAACAACCTGACTCAGGACTGATGACGTGTTAAACACACTGTCGACTTAGGACCAGTTTAATAGTACATAGGACTGAACACATCACTCCTGTTATGCAAGTAACAATGAACCTTCCTATAGACATGTGAGTGGCAGAAGCTCCTGACCTAATCAATAAGAAGGATTATTGACCGAGGCTGATCTCAGTTTGAGTTTACATGAACAGATTCAGCAGAATAAAACATCCCCGCAGCTACGTATTACATCCACCTGACTGTAATCGTCTAGTCAAGGCATTTACAGTCATTTTTTAATATACATGTAATCACAATCTCCTCTTATATGAAAATGCAATGACACACTTCACCAGGACAACGCATATCAGAAAACAATTCTGGGTTATCTCCCCGGTGGAGTGCACTTTGGCTCTGAGAGCAACAAGTCAACACATTTACACTCCTATATAAACAGCTCAGGCCAGCGGTGCCTCCGACTTTGTTTTTTTTTTCTCATTTCTGCACAGGAAAACAGTGAGTACTGAACATTTTGCCACATTTCTGGGAAAAAAATTACATTGTGGTAGACCGGTTAGTGTGCATTTATTTGAGTTTGGCTTGTATTTCAGAATATTCAAATAGGAACATATTTTATTTCTTAGTTAGAAGATGGAAAACAGTCAACATGTACTGTTACTGTATTATTGAAGCGTCAGAAGCATGAGTGGGGAAATCTTTGAGAATGTCTCACCCTAGTGGATGAAGAGGTGTAAGGTTTCAGTTTGTGTTTGCTGTCTCTCTGTTCACAGATCCAAAGCACCATGAATAAACTGCTGGTCGTTACTGTGCTGGTTGCACTTCTTGCTATCAGTAAGTGTATTTTTACCCATATTAAAACACGGGTTGAAAATGATTTTAGTAGACCAAAGAAAACAATGTATATTAATCCACTGATAAAGTTGGAAAACTAAGTTGTGTTTCTGTGTTCCTGTGTTTTGCTTTAAGTTTGTTTGTGTAAATGTAGAATAGAATAAACAAAGGACAAGTAAGCATTGATTAGAAATTACAAGGTTGAATAATTTACATTAAAATATTCCAATTTTTATTGGCATTAAAGTAAATGTACATTAGAAAATATTTTTAAAAATTGAGCTACAAATTTTAGTTTGGCAAAAAGAAAAAGGAAAATTGTGTTAATGTTTTTAGCATAATTCCTTGTATTATTTTCCATTCTCATTGCATTTTTTACAGTGTCACCCAGCTAGAATAAACCTGGTGAAAAAACATAATGTGGCTTTGAAAATCATTGAAACTTATTCCACATTTTGTCATTTAACAATCACCAACTTGTACTGAGATATCATTGTGAAGAGGGTTGAATGCAAATGTATATTTTCAGCAATGTTCTAACTTGTGTTGGTCAATCCCATACAATTCTGACAAAATACACAAACGTATGTAATTGTAATGTGACAAAATGTCACATTACAATGTGACTAGGACTAGGAATACTTCAGCAAGGCTAATGAAAATTGTTTCGAAAGTCAAAACCAGTTCAGACCACTTCTCTTGCAGGCGCCGATAGCTTTCGTTTGAGAAGGCAAGTGGAGGAGGAAGAGGGAACGCTGACCAAGATCTCAGGCGCTGTCAAGTCCTACTACAACAGCGCCGTGGACACCGTCAATGGATATGTGGACAACATTAAAGGCCTGAATCTCCAGGAGAAAGCAAAGTAAGAGGGTGTCAGTAGCTTCATTGATAAAGCCTGAGCAGAGGCCCGAATTCAAAAACCAAATTGTTCCGTTTGTTTTGTCTTCAGGAATCTTTACACCGAAACCAGTACAGTTGTGAGCACCTACGCCGGCATATTCCAAGACCAGCTTTACCATTTTTTCCACCACTAGGACAAGAAAGTATAAAATAAGTAAATAAAAAAACAAAACTTTTTCAAGAGCATCGCACTGCTCATCCTGCACATGAAAATGTCTACACACCATTTGACACATTAACGTTTGGTACTCATCACCAAACGGAGCCTCACAACTGAAATAGTGGACAATGTGCTTTTTATAGTGCTTTTTTAAACCACTGAACTGATGACAACACATATTGGAGACATCCTGACTACACAACCTGCCTAGAGGAAATGGATGGCCAAATGTGGTGAACACATGGGGCACTCAATGACCTGCAGATAATCTCATGTCCACCTAGATGTATTGTATTCCCTCTTAATTTACTTAAATCAGCCATTTCACCCCTCGATGAGTGTAATGTTTGTGTCATATCTTGAAATAAAATATTTATACAAAAAAGGCATCTGCAGTTTATTTACAGGAACACGCCTTCATGTTTTTACACTCTTTAAGCCTGTTTGTGTCTCCTTTTATCTCACAACGTCCCACGTTTCTGTGTTGATTAACTTGCAGTCACAAACAAGTCTTTTCTGGGCTCGGGCAGAATCAGAACACAAGTTTCTGCTCCAATTAATAATGAATGAAAAGATAAGTCAAATATGAATGCAGTGAAACTAACACAGATGACTCAACAACAGACTATGTGGGCTGTTTCATCTGTGCAGAAGACTATTGACGCAAGATGGTTTTGATTTTTAATGATGCCTAAATCTGCAAGACACAACCGCTTCTGAGGCAACAGCACAACAAAAAAGCAAATGAGAGAACAAAAAGTTTATTGATGCAATTTTTAAATACCAAAAAGTTTTACTGATTGAGTTTTAGATGTGTATGGTGTTTTTTTGTAGGCCTTTCTGTATTTTGGATAAAAATCTATATTTTAATTTTCACACTTTAGTAAACACAATAGACAGGTTCAATCTAATATGATGTCAGTATTTTCATTTGTCTATGAAAATATAATCTTCTCTAGATTCTGTCTTTTGGGAAATAATAGGGAATAGTACATTCTTTTACAATTCCAGAAGTTTCAGGTTTTGATTTTTTAATGAGACCTTGAAAAAGCAGTTTGATTATTTATTTATTGATGCTGTTTTATTTTATTTGTTTGTTCTTATTGTAAGCCCTGGAGGACTTATGTCCTCCTGGATATATGTTTATATCTTTTATTTGATTTGTTATGTTTTTACTATATTTACATTACACATTTGTTTTGTTAAATATGTTCCTTTTTAACCAACTGACTGTGTGAATATGAAATATTTATTTATTTATTCAGTATTTTATGCTGCGATACAGATAATTTCATACACGAATGATGATTTAATGGAGGAGACTCTCCACACAAATGAATGTGTTTCAGAAATGCAGCCTTAAATTTCAGATTCTTGAATCTCCTCTGCTTTGTCTCAGTCATTTCTGTGTTCATTCATTCATTTTCTATACCTGCTATGTGCCTGTCAGCTTTGTTTGCTTTTTTGTGCATCCTAGACCTTTTAAATTTCATTTATTTACACTTTGTTTTATTCGTTGTATTATTCTTTGGCATTTAAATATATTTTTCACTTAAATTTCTTGCATTCAGACCCTAAACCTCTTTTAGACAAATGTTTTGTCCCGTGTTACCTTTAATTGAATATATTGTATTTCATATTAATTTATCCTTCCATCCACCCTTGCATGCAGCAAGGATGGGGATCTAGGGTTTTCTCATCAGTTCAACATTTGGCTGAAAAAGCAGAGGCTGCACAGGGCAAAACAGAACCTCCTAGAACAGACAACCTTGCATACACACACTTAAGGGCACTTCAAAGTGACCAATTTAACCTAGCACATTTGTTTTTGCACATTGGGAGGAAGACAAAAGCACCCAGTGAGAACCCACTTGTGCGCCAAAATATACAAACTCTTGCAGAAAGATGTTGGAAAAGATTTAAACTCAGGGCCATCTTTCTGCAAGGCAACAATGCTAAAACCTCCAATTATTCAATGGGGCCGGGGCAAAAGCAGATAGCTGTTTTTGCCCTTGTGTGGTTGTATTGTGCCCCATTGTGGCACAGAAGAATATAACACTTCATTATTACTATTTAAATCATGGGCTTTATTTAAGCTCCAATGAAATGGAACACATCGATCTGAAACACATATTTAACAGTTCATTAAAAACGGTTCTCATTTTAATTCTATTTGTGTCGCAGCTGTCAAATAAGTTATAAAAAATATCTTATTTTATTTAAAAAAACACACATTTATTCTTGCACAATCAGAAGTCCATCAAGAAGGTTTAAATAAACTTTGAGTCTCTTTCTTTCTGCATTATTTGAAGACACAACCTTGGCCCAAGGCTGTTGAGGTAATAAACACTGACCTGACTTTTACAGAAGGCACACACACAGATAACCTCCTATACAGTGATGCTTCCCTTCATTGATTTGTTTAATTGCCTCAAGGAAGAGAGAATAGGAACGATAAGTTGACTTCTGGAAACAGGGTTTTGTAATCTCTGTTTTTGCCTTTGGGTTAGCAGCCACCAACCTTTAGAACAATCTGTCTCTCTTTACTCAAGCAGATCACACTCTTAATCGCTTTAAATCATTCATAAATGTTATTATTTTTGCATCTCAGAATTTCATTCAGACACGGGCAACATATTATGACTATTAACATGGTGAAATATTAACTTTAGAAAAGAGACATATCAATCTTGGCATAGCTCTTATCTTCTTATTACTTCATGGAGTTGCACAAAACCTTTGTTCATTTACCGAGCACACTAATGTTGGGATAAAGGAACCATAAAAAAGTGAGAATAGTCTGTACTCATCTTTATGTAATCCAAAAATACATTAGCTCACAAACTGATCAGAAACAGCACTGGTGACTGGCTAAATGATCTGATCTATCTCCTACACAGCATCCTTCACATTGGTTCGCACAATAGATGTATCTTCCCATGTAATATTATTTCACAATAAAATGTGTTACTCTCAAAGTAATATTGAAGTAATTTTACAAACACATCATTTCTAAGTCAAAACTAAGTAATTTCTACTTTTTTTTATCCCATAAACACATACTATTAAAAATGTACCAAAATACAAACAAGCTTATCTTTGACTTTAATCAAAAAGGAACAATATTCAATAAATATAGAAAACAAAATTTAACATATTGTGCCAGATTACAAAGCTTTCAGCAATTCACATTTACATTCCCTGCTTCTGTCTCCTTGAGTTTTGGCATAACCTTTGTATGTCTGCAGTGGTTTGTTTAACACTGAATGGTGAAACAAGATCAGCTCATTTTGTATTATCATCCTCTCACCAATCCTCTCACAAGATACACTATATCTTTTTGGTATCATATGGATTTTAAACAGACACCTGCAAACCCACACCTGGAGCTAATATCTGTCCATGTTTCCAGTTCAGGTGTGAACAGTTTCCGTCAAATCAGAGGTGGCCTGGGTCACTTGTTATAGGGGAAGAACAAAGTCTTCCCTTTAGATAAAGGAGATTGTCAAATCTCTTTATGAGAAACGAGATGTGTTGCTTAATAAAGGTGTTGGATATTACTCTGATAAGATACAAGACTGACAGGGAAATTACGCAGAATTTTTATAAGAAAACCGGCTCCTCCCTCTGTGCTATAAAGTTCTCACAAATAAATTGATTTGTTGTAGGCTTTGTCTCTCCATCGGAAGAAACCCAGAGAAACACAATGTATCTTCTCCTCCTGGCTGCTACCTTTGTGCTTTCAGGTAAACCTTTACAGGATGCTATAGAAAAATGCTAAGATTTTAACCATTATTTATAGCTTCCTCTTGCTGTCATTGGTGGTTTGTAGGAGCCTACCCCCTAGAAGATGTGAGAGAGTGCGAGCCTCACTCAAGGCCCTGGCATGTGAGGCTGCATGGTGGAGGAGTGTCATGCAGCGGAGCGCTCATTGACCAGTGGTGGATAGTGACTTCATTTGAGTGTGCACCTATGTAAGTGTCAGCAAGTAATGGCAACAAAACAAAAAGCTGTTTAAAAATAAATATTGCATGGCTTTCGTTGTGAAGAATAGGGAGATATAGTTTCAGTCACTAGGGTAGTCAGACCCAGAAAAGCTCAAACTGATTGTTTGGAAATCTCAGTTGGGTTCCAGCTTAATTGTAGACCATTATTCAACCTCTTGTTCATGTCTGACAAAGACATACTGTTTCTCTCTTATTGTCCTTTTTCTGTCTGAGTTTGATAAATTATATGCCTCTCCTTGGTTCTTTGCAGATCCTATCAGACTGTTGCTTCTCTTGGGGAACATGACTCAAGTGTGGAGGAAGGCACAGAGTAGCACATCTTAGTTTCTGACGTGATCCAACACAGCCCCTACCGCTCGCCTCTCCACAGCCTCACCATGGTGCGTCTGTCTGCGCCGGCCAGGTTCAACCAGTTTGTCAAACAAATCCCACTACCAACCCGCTGCCCAGAGACTGGAGAGATCTGCTCCATCAGCGGCTGGGGCTCCACAGAACCAAACCAGTGTAAGTGGATTTAAAGGCGGTCATGTTGATTTTGATCTGAATTTCTTAGCATTTAGGGAGCACAGCATCAAATGTAGCATTGAGAAACTAACTTTGTTATGTAGAAGAGAAAAAAGGAAAGATAGAATCCAGGTTTCGGAAACACCATAAATTTGGTGTTTAGTTTCTTATACCAGACCTACAATGATAAAACAGAAATACAGAGTACCTACTTTGTTGCCCAACAATAAGTTTATATTTTCAGAACCTGCTTCAGTTTCTGCTCTGGGATTATCATCTCTGTTCTTCTCTCAGATAGGGGGAACATCAGTTCTCCAGAGGTTTACTTGGGGCCTGAAAGGCTGTGGACTTTGGTTCAATTTGTTGGTATCTAATTTTGAATGGCTAAAATTCAAACTCAGGATATACAAAAGTTTTTAATCTGGAGCTCATTTTTATTCTGGTCACTTGAGTCTCCAAAGAGGAAAGAATGTTTTTTTTAGTCATTTCCATTTTTAATCAATTTCTAATTACCTGCCAGAGCACCCAATCAGTGATCAGAACTAATTAAAGGAGGTAGACTCTGAACACAGGATTTGCTGAAGGATTAGATCTTCATGCTCCATATAATCTGTTAAACCGTGTAGAATGAAAGATTGTTTTGTTAAATAACTGCATTGGGTAGCAATTTGACAAGCAATGGAACACAGATTGTAAACTATTTAAAACAAAGATAAGATACCTGTGTGAAATGAAGTAAACAGTTTAAAATAAGTAACAACTTCCCTTCCCTCTCCTTAAATCAGATGACCCCTCCCCGCACCTGAAGTGTCTTACTGTGCCTGTTGTGGATGACATGACTTGTTTGAATACCTTCCCTTCATATCTGTACTGGGGTGTCATGGTCTGCGCCGGTCAAGCAAACACAGATAACTGCCTGGTGAGCATCAACACGAAGCAGAGATACTGATGCTGATTGTTTCTGATCCCGTCCACCCCATGCTCTCCAGAGCTGTCTTCCATCACATAACCTTCAGTTTTAACAAAGCGTTATGTTGTGTCTTTTTCAGACTGGTCGCAGCAATGTGATGGTGTGTGCTGGTAAACTGCAGGGTTTGACGTGGTTCAATCATGGCTGCAAGGATCCAGCTCACCCCACAGTTTACACCAAGATGTGTGAATACACCAACTGGATTAAAGAAATGATGGCCACGTATTCTCCCGAGGCTACAACCGCTTTCCCCTGGACAACATAACGCAGCATTGGCACGCACATCTGCATTTAATATGAGGAGACTATGCTTTTTTAAAAGATCGCTCCTCACAACTGGATATATTTCCTTGCTATGTGGTTTGTTGAGGTTTAATGAGATTCTCTGTAAATAAAAGACACTTAAATGTTTCCTGTTGTTTTGATTTTATCCATTTTGTTTTACCACTTTTGGCTGCTTCCTACAAAGGTTTCAAAGACTTTTGTTTAGCCTCACAAACTGAAAACCAACAAGTTAGGTAACTCTGAGCTTAATATGACAAATAACAACCAATTGACCACAATTCCCAAAGCATGATGCTGCCTCTGCCTTGTTTTCTTTGCATAGTGTATCCCAGTGTTGCATGTTCTCCAGGGAAGAAATGCTCACAGTCAAATCTGCCTTTTTAAGTGATGGAAAACAAGATTCATCTGACAAGGCTACATTCTTTCAGTTCACTGAGGTCTAGTTCTGATACTAAAGCTTTAATTGTTGGTGTTTCCAGAACTGGACTGGGTCAGAATGGGGAACCTGGCTGCTCTTTGGCTATATCCAGCCAAAGAGCTGCATTTTGACACTTTTCATATCAGAAGAAGAACTAACTTTCTCTGCAGTTTGAGTAATAGTGGCGGATCTATTGAATTTCACTCCCAACATGCATAGGTGAACCTTGGCCATCTCACCACTGCTTCTTCCTTGGACCACTTTTAATAATGCTACAGCTGCTCTGACCCAGTGGTCTAGTTATCACACTCTGGCCCTTGTAAAGCTCTCTTATTTTGGACAATGTTCCACTGGGAAAACTTGAATAATGCCATCCAGGTGTATGTTATTGTGAACTATAACACCTAAAAAGGAGAATGGTTAATGATCGTGTACAACCTTTCTAGATGGTTTTGGCCTCTTTTAGAAGAATAATGAGCCCTGCTAAAAAGAAAATAATGTTTTGGGAATTGTTTGAAGAGCACCACCATGAGCTTAATGTGTTGGTTTGGCCTCCAAATTCCCAGGGTTTCAGTCTAAATGTGCATCTTTGGAACAAAGGATACATATTGCAAATAATTGAAAGATCTGCTGCTAATATCTTACTGCCAGACACCAAAAACCATCTTACTTCCACTATTAAGCTTTCAAAATACAGAAAATAATACAACTTTAAAGAAAAATGAAGGATAAATTTTATTCTATGGTATGTTGATAATTGTGGAAAAAGCACAGACTTCAATGTAATGGCAAGAAAAAAGTTCTAACTGGCAAGTTCAATATCATTCTACTGTGGAAATATAAATTATTCACTAAAAAGATCTCTGGCATTGTGGAATCAATACCTCAAAGGGTCTGGACTGTTTTGGCAGCAAAAGCAGGGAAATTATAGTAATAGGTAGGTGGTAATGTTGTTATTTTTATCATAGGAGGCCAAAAAAAAATTCTTGAGAAAAAAGCAGTGCAGCAAGAAATTAACTGGACTAATTTAACTCTTGCCAAATCATACTGACCATTCTAAGTTTTTCACACTAGAGCCACATTCATCCATTTGCACTCACAAACAAGCATACATTTAAATAGTAACACAAAGATGAAAAGGTATCTTGGGGTGAGATGCCTTGTCCATGGGCACAAACACATGTGATAAGGAGAAGCTGGAATAAAACCTGCAACCTTCCAATTGCAAGAAAACCACTCTGCACATTGAGCCACAGTCGCTCCAATTGTTTAACGTTTATCCTTCTAGTGACTGAAAGGGATAAAATAAAAGATAACTATGCAGGAGATATTATAGGGCTTTCTAATAGATTGCTGGATGTCATTGTATCTGATAAAGTGTCTCAAATGTAATTTCTATCTTTCACAATGAATTGCGCCTGGAAATTTTAATGCCAAGGCTTGAAAATGCTGCAATAATAAAAGGTACAACTAGAGGGCGGTAACGCCTAATGATTCAGGCACAGCGAATTGAGAGAAAGAGTGAACAGGTGATGGAAATTCTACATTTTTAAGGTTTTTCTGTGAAGTCTACAAACACGCCCAGCCATTTGCGAAAGAATGTTACAGCCATAAACACATGGATGTGATCTAATGTTACCAAGAAACAAAGAACCCGGGGGAACACTTGGGGTAAGTCAGTTTGACATGCAAACACACCAATAGACACATACATGCAAAGTGAATGACAGCTGTGTCCATAATCACCCAAAACAGAGGGACAACTCTACCATCTGCTTTCAGCATTTCTCTCCTGATCCACCCCCCTCCTTTTCCTGTTTTTGCACCTCAGTGGGAGAAAGAAAGCAAACTGAAGGGCAAGTGGGATGTCACTTCAGAAATCAGTGCGGTATTAATTGGTGTGATAGTTTAAAGCACTTTTGTGTTTCTTTTTTTTCTATCAATTTGAAATATCACATTTCATAATTAAAATATTCCACTGAATGCTAGTGCTAATATATTATTAATTGATAACTTTTATTAGCATCATAAGATAATCATTCCCTTAAACAATAAACCAAAAAGAACTGGTCGGAAATCTGAAAGGACTTTTTAACTAATAACTGTAGTAATCCTTGATAAACTTTATCTCTGACCTTTCGGTTGTGTTTCCAAAACGGGGTTGTGACTTGTAAGACGGCTCAGGCTAGTGAGGGTTGCAGTGCATGAGAGGTTATTCTGGCTTCTCTTCTGACCTCCTGGAAATGTTTTGTAGTTATTATTATATAATAGGTGTGCCGGTCAAGAAAATTGTTCCACATTTTCACCATTTGTTAACATGGGTTCTAATTGTGGTTCTTCTTCCAAAGTGCATTCAGAGGTTCAACAGTCTGGTTAGGTTTTGTATTCACTTACATTGATCTTGTCATTAAAATGTGTTTGAGCTGGAACATTAAAGTGTGACAAAAGCCAAAACAGAAAATCTGCATTCTTTGCCACAGCAAACTACGTCAACGAACAACTTAAAAACATTATCCACAAAAAAAATTAGGCAGAAAGTAATGAGCCCCTGTAGCTAAAACCACTCATTCTTTATGGAAGCCTTTGTCACAACTTTTTAGACGTTTTAACATTCTTCTCAACTAAAAATTAACTCATGGAGATCATAGATAAAAAGTCACTAAAAGTTAAACATTGAAATGGAGCCTGTAGGAATCATGAAAGCCCCATTCAGTCATTCAATTAATCCACTGAGGAGTCGACATTGACCTCTAGCAAATCTAAATGTGGGCCAACAGTTATCATCTTCATGAACCTTGCTCAGTGTGTCTCAAATGCCTTACTGGTGTCAAAATGTCAATGACTTCCAAAATGAGATTCCTATCCTCAGTTGATGGCCACTGACCAAAAAGTATCAATACTGATGTCATTGAAACAACACATGGATGTTTCTTTTCCATTTTAGAACTTTAATTAAAAATGTGATTCAGTTTGTGCACGCATAATAATGTTTCTGGGTGACAAATATTCCACTAATCTCTCTCAGTCTTGTTAGACTTAACATGTTGACCTCTACTAATGGTTAACTTTTGCTCTTTACATTCCCTTTACACTCCCTTTAAAGAAACAAATTATAAATTGTAGCTAAGTTTCTAAAGGTCCTCCCAACCTCCTCCTCTGTCTTTTGGCAGCCATAACTCAGGCGTAAAAGCCTGGCTTACAGCGAAAACAAATATCACCCTCATTTGTCCAAACCTCCTTGGTGGAAAAAAAACAACTGATGAATGAGGGAATTAAAGTGAATGATGACCCAAAGGAGGAAATATTTTTCTTAGGTTGTGACAGAGCTTATCAGTGGTGCATGGGTACAATTTCTGCAAAGCAAAAGCAGGGCGTCTTCTTCCATTATTCCATCTCCCTTCATTGCTCCATTTCTCTGGCAAACTGTCACCATCACTCACTGACGGCTTACATTCCCAGCATTCCCATGGCACCTAGCTCACAAGTGGCAAACAAGTGCACAAACCAGGCAAAAGTGCACAAAGCAGATAGACTTTTTCACCAACATCCCTCCGTCAAATGTTTTCACTTCCCCAAAAACTGACAGGTCTTTCTCACACAGATGAAAATTAATAGGGTGAGCTGGCTTGCAGTACATTAGCTCAAGCTGATGCATGTTTGTAAGTGTGTGTTTCATTGCATTAGGCTCACTGAGAGTAGCACAGGCCAAGTCAATCATGCTGGATCTCTCCCTGTTGTCCCATTGAGACCTGCGGCTCATCAGGGGAGATAATTAGTCTGAAGAGCTTTAATGATACTTGCCTAATAGCTACGAGAGCACACTGAGAGGCAGCAGTGTGTATGTGCACACTGCCATGTGAGATGTGGAGAAAGCGCAGATGTGGGATGGGTCTCTGAAAGGTGGTGAGTAAGCGAATAAGTGATTAAAATCCCGGCTTGTAAATACATGCGTTTATGTGTGAATGTGCATGCATTCAGAGGGTGATAATATTCAAACTGATGAGATAATGAATGCTGGGGCTATCAAGCTCCAACCCACACATGTGCAGAAACACTCGGAAGAGTCTTGCTACTCCCTGGCTCCTTGTTAGCGGGGAGCTCTTCGTTTGTTGATGCCTCCTGCACAGAGTAACCTTGACACAAACCGAAGAAACATAGCAAGAGGGAGAGACAGAAAAATATCGAGGTTCAGGGGATTGGATTATCTATGCATATTGAAAATTGTTGCGAATATAAATGAGCATGTGCACTTTGCTAGAGACAAGCAGTTTAGTAAATACTGTTATAAAGCACACTGCGGTGCCTTGGCTCATTTTGGTTTCTGAGCCTGGAAACAAAAAAATAGTGGCATTTATGTATTCTCTCATTATTTTTAAGATGCTTTCCCAACATTCTAATTTCACAAAGTGGAATCCAATAAATAGTAAAATGTTTTCCATTTGGTACTATAATTTATTCAACAAAAATAATAATAAAAAAGAAAAACAAATAAAATCATTCAGACTGTAAATTTATAATTATCTCATATTCTCATGAAACTTTCCAAATCGTATAAAACTGAATCTTCTGAATTAAAAATGTTTATAAATAAATAAGCAAAGAGATCTTGGAGATGTTTCAAACAAGTCTAATATCAGTGTAGAAGAAAGTCACTAAATATCTCCTCAAATGTATCATGTTAAGTAGGGATTCAGGCTGGATTTACAATAAGCCTTCATCTCGCATCAAGACCGGGGCTTGAAGAAACAGATAGCTCCATAACCTTCATTCTGAACAAAAATAATCCCCTCAAAGACTGCTAGACAGACCTTCTTACTAAAAATTTGGTAAAATTAATGTTTTTATAAAAGCATACTTTGCAATGACTAATTAGAGGCTGCAAAAAGCAACTAATTTTATTTCATTCGTGTATAGGTTTGTATATATGCAAGACTTTTTATATACATAAGTGAAGTGTCCTGTAAAATCAATTCATACATAGAGTTGCAACCTATCGGCAACCATGTAGGTTGAACTTTTATGCACTTCCATAAAAATCAGTCAATATCCTCTTTTGCTCTGCCACAACAGAGGCTTGACTGAGACCCAGCAGGTCATATCTTCACGTTTTCAGTTTAAGAATAGTCACCCTCACTGTTGCCAACTCTGTTGCAACTTTCTTACTATATTTAGCAAAATTTCTGACAGAAAAATCAGTATCAGACAAAATCAGAATCAGCAGATCAGGCTTTATGACGATCAATGATCAGCCAGAAATCTGCAATCTGTTCACATCAATTAAACGTTTCCACATTTTGTCGGGTTACAACCACAATATTCACAGTGGAAGTCAAAATGTTTAATTTTAGTTTTCTCTAATCAGAGCACCTTCTTTAAAAAGCTTGAGGCAATGTTATAGAATAACGCAGATTAACTTGATTAAGTTGTACAACAAATTCTCATAGCTTGTGGATCTCTGCAGCGCCTCCTAAGAGCCACTTGGCTTTCCTCTTTCTCACTGCATTTGCTGTTGTTCCATGCTCTTACCATTTCCATATAAAGAATTGAAGCTTGAAATACCGTTTAATAATCTTGGTTGAATTGTTCTTTATGATACTTTCTGCTCAGTATTCTCTAACAAATAGTCTATACACAAATGGAGGTTAAAGAGTTCACTACCCAACTATTACTTTGTGTTGGTCTGGTGCAAAATATCCAAATAAAATATTCTTATTTATTTCTGAGCATTTAGACAAGAGAGCAATTTTCTCTTAATAATGGACTAGCAAGTTCCCAGGCTGTACTAAGGCAGGAGAGAATATAAAAACCCCACAGAGAAAAGAGACAGGCAACCTTCTACCTGATAGGTAGCCGGAGATCAATAAGCAAGCATATTTTTGTTTTCTTAGTCTAACAGAGTCCTTGACAATCTTAATTTCTGTATCAACAAGAGAGAAAAAATAACAATAAAGAGACTTTCTGAAAATGGAAATAATAACTAAGGCCCCAAAACACATAAGAACCAGAGGCAACAAAGAATTATCATCTAAATGGATAAGAAGGATATCAGAGAGATGTAAAGATGTTCAAATAACCTGAAAAGAAGAATAAAATGGTTACGAAACCAACCTATAATCCGAAGTCACAGTCACAAACTGATTACAAATGACAAAGGTGCAAAATTGGTGGTCATTTCTTTCCATTGAGAATCATTGTTAAGGCAATCTGTGGGATCTCTTTTCCATGGATGAGCGCATGCATGGGACTTTTGTTTCATAACCTGTTACTTATCTTTCCAATCAAGAAGAAACAGTTTCTAAACAGAATGTTTTTCCAATAAACCCCAAAGGAGGCAGTTTGAAACTTGCAAGTTGAAACTTGCGGGCATGTTTTTCCGATAACTCCCAAAGGAAGCAGTTTGAAACTTGTAAGTTGAAACTTATGGGCAATACTTGGAATACATCTATCTGACTATTTCAGGTGAATCAAGGGAAATTACAATGTACCCTGAAAAGCACTATTCATAGTAAAGCTCGCTCTAGCTACAGCATCAAAGTTGTGACCCCAGCAGGATTCAATTTAGTTTCCTTTACAATCTCCACCACAGTTTTTATTGACAGATGCCACTGCTGTGCATGCTTGAGAATTAACTCACCAGTTTTATGCTTAAATTCTTTCCATTCAGATATGTTGCTCTGGAAAGTTTGATACCAAACATTCTGCACACTACAACAGGTTGTTTCTTGTATGAAAGAATGTGTTGTGCATCCTTGAAATGTATGAGTTTGAGAAAAAAGAATTTCATGTAAAAACATTACCTTGAGGGGATTCTTTATACCTCAGAGACAGAAAAGACCACAGTCAATGATGCTATCTAAACACACTAGAACACTGTTTCTAACCGCAGTGATCACACAGAGTCGGATGGACGTCTTTCACGCGCAGACACAAAAAACGTCTCCGGCTCGTTTCAGAGTGAGATGTCCCACAGCTAACGCCAGGCGAGCCTGACATACTCCCCCCAAGCTAAGCTGCGACTCACTGATAGGTCTGTCACACAGTAGTCGACTCATATATCACAGCAAACCTGAAAAGTCCCCACCTGCAGGGAAAAATCGTCCACAAAAGATTGAAAATGACACCACAAACAGTTTTACTTATCTGAGAGCTAACCAAAGCAACTCTGGTTGAATGTTTAGTCAGTCAATGCTTATTTAATCTTAGCAATTCAGCTGTAAAAAAAGGATTTGACACAGATGCATAAATATTGAATTACTTTGGATCGTCTTGCTCAGAAAATAACCAAAAAAGCACTTAAAAATAATTGATCCAGTCTGTGCAGGGAGCAGCTGATTTACTGAAAAAGCCTCCAAAATCATGTCCACCTTCATGGTCATGCTGCCGCCTTCATTTTATAGCATTTTTAGCTTAATCCTAAAAAATTTGGATGGGAAAGCAGGGAGGATAAATGAAAACCTGCGGGATACGTCTATAATCTGACAGTTAGGAGGCAAATGAATTACAACCACGATAAAGTGAGCAGCTATGAAACATCTAAGAATGTTGAACAGCAGGTGCCATCACTTCAACTGTAACGTCAAAAAACATCCAGTTTGAATGGAAGAAGAACAAATCATGTCAAAAAAATAATAACTTAAATGTTTTTCTGTAAATGATTGTTATCCTTCTATCCCACACTTTCTGAAAGATCTCAAGGTGTTTCCTGGGCCACAAATTGAGGGGTTTCCCCTCAAATTGGTTCCAGTATTAAACTGGTGCAAGTGCTTATTTAGTGCCAGTTCATTCTGGTTCTTTTTCTGCAATCTCAGGCTATTGGTGCTACCCTGGCTCCAACTGGAAATGGGCCAGAGGAAAGAGCTGCTAAAGGCTCCTGATGAAAGGAGGCCAACAACCCATCAAAATGTTTTGACAGTCATGTTTAAAGTTGAGTCATTTTAGTCTTTCATCTTCCAAACTTATGGTGAGAATAACATCTAAAAACATCACACCTCAGCAGCACTAAAAAAAAAAAAAATCAATAAGCAGTGGAATAATATAGGCTCTCTGCTTCTCCTAGCTGTTTATTTCAATATCACCCGTCACAGAGTTTGATTTGTTCTATGGGCTGCATAAACTGCTCTTACAGATTATATTTTAAACCGAAAACTGAATCCATAAAAAAATTCCACCTCAGTTCGTAAAGACTGTTGGCCCTTTAAATGTTGCCAGGTTGTGGTAAATCCTGCTGTAGCCGTTGCAGTACTGCTGATCATGCCAGAGTTGTGAGGCATCCGCAAACACTTGTTTGAAACACAATAAATAAACCTTTACCTAGACATAGTAGGACATTTTATTGTAGGGAAAGTGAGATAAATACTTTGACTTCAGTGTGACTCTCCTCACAAACTCAGAAGACAGAAGTGAAGAACTGACTAGTATCTGAACCTAGGTGGAAAAACCTTAAAAGTCTCTTATGTAGCTCCTCATCCTACACTCTCTGCAGCACTATGACTTATACTATTACTGCAGATGAGACCCAAATGATGTCCTGCTCCATTAAGCCATCCCTTCTGAACAAGAAACTTAGATACTTGAACTCCTTGGCTTGAAGCAAAGACATACCTCTGACCTGGAGGGAGAAATGTACCTTTTAGAGGTCGAGAGCTTAATCATGCCTGGCTATCTCACACTCAGCTCTAAACTATTCAGATGTATGTTATTATGTTATTTGCACAAATCATATTTATCATATTTGCATTCATGGATTACGTTTTTCTGACATTTCTTGTGTTTCTGAACTAAAAAATATCAGTTTAGCGTCTGGTATTGTTGCTACAATCATGATATGGATCATTTTCTGTGCAAGATGTTTTCTCTCTAAGGCTTAATTTCCTGCAGGCTTGGAAACAAAAGTGAAATCTGTCATAATGTGAAAATTGATTAAATCAGTATTGAGCTTCATTATTTGCAGTATTGGCTGTATATGAATCCAGAGAGACTGTAGATGCAGCTTAACAGCTAAACTTTGTAACATAATACATAACCCCAGTTCTGACCTCTGCATGGCAAAGGTCAGCTTCCCATATGCATGTCTTGGTGGCAGTTTTCCAAGCTATTCAACACAATGACGCAAACATACAAGCACACGCTGGGAGAAGAGTGGGATGTAGGGCACATACAATTAGTCAGGAATGCTAGCTCCCCTCTCTGACTTCTCAATCATCTCAGTTTTAAAAATGACATTTCATTTTACAGTTCAGACCTGAATAAATGTGTATACATATATATATATATATATATATATAGTGTGAGTATAGTGTGAGTATTTATAGCAGGGTTTTTATTCAAACAGAAACTTTAATATATTGAGTGGAACTTCTGTCTGAAGTCACAAAGCATCACATAGCTAAGGAGAAGGGAAAGAGAAACACGGTTTTTCAAATTATGTACAATAGGAATGAACACTGAAGTGCAGTGTGCAGATTAAATTACACTACTATATAATTCAATTGCTAATTCAGTTTTGTGTGTTTTCCCATTAATTATTTAATATAATTACTTGAATTGTTGATTCATTGTAATGACCTAACTTCTTTTCAGTTCTCATTAAATGATCAATTATTATGAATTTAAAAGACCAGGACTTAATCTGTTTCTTTCACTATAGCTTGTTTCGATCAGAGATGAGGCCATGTCACCCAAGGGACGGGAACAAAATCCTTAGGAGTTATGGCTTGAATCAAAATCTAACTGTATTATGTATTAATATAGAGAGATATGTTCTGACAGGAAACTTAATCAACAAATAGAAATAACAAAAACAAAGACAAACAATGAAAAACGAAAAGCACAATCTAATTCTGCTGACCAGAATTTGAAGTGCTTTGGCTAAAACAATGAGAAGACCTTTGATAACTTATCAGTTAGCCAATAAAAACTCTGAGACCTTTCAGACTTTTCTTCACCCCTGTGTGAAAGATATCCTTGCTTTTTCTGATTCCGAAAGCAAAAAGAGAAACTATGGTCCATCACCGTACTTTCTGTGACTTTGAATCATACTGTGGTCAGTAACATAAACAATCCCAGCTGTGTGGCAGGAGACTTCAGTTTCTCTTGTTCCTAACCTCACCACCATCTAGAGTCTGGTTAATAATGCTCTCTCAGCACAGGTGTTTTTAGCTGGAGGCCACACTTGGTGAGTTGTGGCTATTGAATAAAGGAGACGATTTTTTGGCAAAAACAGAAAGGCTCTTTCCTTAGCAGGGTAGGGAATGAAGAGTAGACAGACCTAATTGACATAAATAGGTGCTGAAATGCCTGAATACATCAAACTATTTCTATTTTCATTTGTAATAAAATATCAAAAAACTATGATTCTTTTGTACCGTCAACAGTAAAATATACTGAATTTACTTATTTTTGCAAGTCATTCTACTGTTCTGCAGTATTCGAAAAATGCAGCCAGGCAGCACTGAGAAGCAGAAGGGGAGTTATGGAGGTAAATAATTTAAGTAACTGAGAATACGGAAAGATACACTTGCTCTTTTTCATGCATGAATGCTGTTACATTTTTCATCCTATATGTGTAACAGAGATATTTTACAGAGCTATGCTCTCAGATCTTGCATCAAATAAAGTGGACAGGCCTGATAAGCAGATAAGGATCCGTCTGAGAGAAGTACCAGAGCTCCTTACTCACACATAAATAGTCAGGAGGCTGATATGCGAGGAAGCTGCAATTGCTCTTTTTTTCCGTTACAGCATATGAAGACCCATCTGGTCTCATAATAATCATCACTAGAAGGATTTCTTTTTGTAAATGAAGTTCAGAAGAGACATAAAATAAAAGTTAAAAAAAAAAAACATCTCTCCATGTGTGCTCATCCTTGTTGAATAAAACAAGGAAAATGCACCTCAAACTCTGTTTACTCCACCAGCTGGAGAGAAAGGAGTGAATACCTGAGTGTGAGGAAGAGAAAAAGGAGGATAAGCTCAGCTACAGTGGAAAAGCCCTATTAGTAAATCAGTGGAGCACAAGATAATAATTATCAGGTGCACTCCTGGGACATCTCTAAGTTGCTCTAACTGCCACCGCTATTACTATTACAACACACGAGGGAGCGCACAGAGAAAGAAGGGACATATAGAGGCGTAGGAGGGATACAGGCAGGCATCACCGGCTGATGTAAACATGTTTTTTCTGGCACCTGTGTGTGTCTAACCTCAGGCAGTTGGGCATGTTTTAAAATGTATTTTTTCTTTTATTTTTGTGTTGTGAGAATTGGGAAACAAAGGTCAACTGCAAAGAATGTGCTATGCTCTTTCATAATGCTGCAGAGCTCAACACGCTCCCAGCTACAGGCGCCATTTCTGTTCGTCTTGATTTATCATATATGTTAAAGACAGGAGCAGAGGTGGGGGTTTTTTATGTGTGGATAATGTGTTTTAAAGTGTAGATAATCAAGAAAGACACTACAGTGTGTTTTTTGTTCAGACAGCTGCTGTAATGTAACGTCAGCCAGTTGCAGGAGCCTGTCGCATGTATAGAAGTTCTCAGAGGAGGGAGCAACGCTCAACAGCTGCTCTTCATTCCTGCAGGCTTCTTTCTCCTGCTCATTCCTCTTCTTTAAACACCAACTTTTCTTCTCTGATCCTTTCCTTTCGCTATCTCTCCTTCAGACCCCAGGGAACTTTTTTGTGCTTTTGGCAGTGCTTTAAAATCCAGCTCAGAATGTCTGCGGATATGAGAGGAATCTGAGTATTTCATACCACACTTTATGGCTTTACTGGTGTTCAGATAAGTATTGCGGTTTATCAAGAGAATGTCTCTAGAGTTTAATTGCATGGTTATGCTTTGAGGGGACAGGCAATAAAAATAAGTCCCTTAAATTGATAAGATCAAAGTAATGTAACAAATAAAACACATCGCTTTAACTGCAAAAGTCGCTAGGTTTAAGCTGTCACATTTCAGCTCAGATAGCAGTTTCTATTAAAGTAAAAATTTCAGGCAACTTAAAAATATCCTCAATAAACTTGAAAAGATTTTCAGAGGAAGACCAACACAATGAAGTGCATAATTGTTAAGTGAAAGGAAAATATATGTTTTTCATGTTTATTTGTGCATTAACCTAATATTAACCTAAGTTACACATTGGCAAGACAAATGCTAGCCCTCCACAAATCTGACAGAGCAATGTGTGGAAGGAGGTGCTTTGGTCAGATAAATTGAAGTTATTTTAATGTATTTTTTTGTTTGGATGAAACTAATACATGGTGTTGGGCGTACCATGTTGTGGGAGTTATTTTCTTTAAAAACAGTCAAGATTAAGGTAGATAAATGCAGAACGATCCTGGAATTACAGTCTGTAAATCAACTGACATGGGCAGAGTTCATACTTCATCAGGGCAACAACTCCAACTGTACAACCAGAGCTGCAAAAGGAGAATTTGATTTAAACATCAGTTTAGAATGGCCCAGTCAAAGTTCAGACCTGTGTCTTTGACGCCTTCTATTCAATCTGTCTGAGCGCTTGCAATAAAGAATTGGCAAACTATTCTGCCTCTCAGTTTGCAAAGCTGGTGATGACATAGCCCAAATGTCTTTCAGCTTTAATTGTTTACCAAAATGTGGCTTTATAAGGAGTTGACTAAGGAGGGCTGCATAGAAATGTGTCACACAGTTTTCAGATTTTCGAGTTAAAAAAATCTGAAAAACATGAATCATTTTTCTTCCACTTAACAACCATAAAATTGCTCATATGTTTTTCTGTCACATAGCACCCCAGTTAATACACTTTGTGGAAATGTTCCAGGAATATGGGTGCTGTTGAAAGGCAGTATTAGACTTCAAGTTCTGACTTAGTGGATTTTCACTTTTTCTTTTCCTGTTCAGTGAAAGTCTGAAGCCTTTAATGCACTGTTCTTTTGAGGTTTGTCTCCGATTTTCAATAATCTTTGGGTCAGGGAACAATTGCTACCATGAAAAAAAAAACCCAAAAAACCTTTCTCCTGCACTTCTTGCAGTACTCTATTTTAGAGGCATACTGAGCACTGCCAGATATGTCATTCTTGGTTCACTCTTAGTGTTTATTTTATTTAAATATTTTTAAGTATTTGCTTGAAGATTTTGCTGATACAAATCAAGGGGCTGCTAGCACTGATGCTTTATGAAAAATTGTCCATATCCCATAATCTACTTGTGGTCAAGTGTATGCGGAGTGCTGTTCAGTAATTCTAATATATAATATCTAAGGTATTTTGGTTGCCAATTGCCTTAAAATCCCCCAAATTCTCTTTAATCTACATGGGTAAAAAAATGGAAGTAGGGTGAGGTAAATAGCAACATGTGAGTATGGCAAATTTTGCAATATTCTTGTTTTTTATGGTTGTTTCTATACTCTGTATTTATTTCATGTACTTTTTTGTATTAATCATGATTTGTTTTTGTTATTGTTTCTAGTGTTTTCATGGTTTCCTGGTTTGATCAGTTACCATTTATTTTGTTTTAGTATCTCTATTTTTTGACTCTGGTTGCCATTGTGCTTTTCTTGCAAGTCCTTTGATCTATAATTGAAATTGTTACAATAGTAAAGAATATAACTGATTGGCAGCAGATGCTGGCCAAGCCAAGCTTCATTAATTTATCTTCAGACAATTATTGTTAACTCTAATAAAGAAAGTAGTAGTTGGCAGAACAGTTTCCTAAAAATCTAATTAACTTGTTTTTGTTACTTTTAAAACAAAGATCCATTCTGATCTGTGCATGGTTCCTTCTAGTTTTGACACTGATCTGTGTGAGCTCTTTGACAAAATGTTACTGCCATAAAGTTGACCCGATTCTGAGAAAAGGTGACCTTTTACCTTTGTGAAGTGACAAGCACCTGAACAGTGCTTTACAACAGCATGCATACTCCTTGAACCTTTTCACAGTTAAAGCTTCAACAGGTTTCAGGCTGTTTATTGGGATTTAATTAAAAACAAAAGGATGCATGCATCACATTTTCTTGCAAATAAAAATACTCAAGCATTTACATTCAACCACTTGAGTCAATAATTTGCAGAACTAACGTTTTCTCCAATGACAGCTGCAGGTCATTGGGGGCAACTCTATTTTTTTTTTTTGCTCGTTCTTGTTTGCAAAATATCTCAAACTCAGTGAGATTTGATTGAGTATCTGCAATGCAAACATTGTCTTTTCAACAGATTCTCAACTGGATTTAGGTCTGGTTTTGAAAGGCGTGATGGTGCCACCAACGTTTCACATAGGACTGTTTTCTTACACAACTTGTATGGGTCAATACATTAATTTTTTGTCTCATCTGACCAGAATACCTTCTTCTAACAACTCTTATCCTAACCGGGCATAGGAAAACTTTAAAGAGACATTTTTATAAATTTAAATAAAATTTTTAAAATAAATTTCCTGTGTGTTCTTTGACACAATTATGCTATTAGCTCTCTAAGGTTATCTAACAAATATAAACATCTATACAAAACATCTGTACAATACTTATAATACTTATATTTTTAGTACAGATACAGTTACAACTAATTATTAGAGTTTATTAATAGGTGAGGCCTAATAACATTCTCCTTTGAACTTAATTATGTGTCAGCCATCAGATAAAATCCCATTTTAATGCATTATAGAATGTGTTTATAATGTGGCAAACTGTGAACGAGTTCAAGTGGCATGAATACTTTTGCATTACACACTTGGTATGCACTATAAAGGGCTCTTCAGCTGACACGTTTTACAGTTTTCCAAGTTTTAAGCACAATATGTTTACATTTTTATTGCTTTTATCTTTAAACCCCTTTTGGAAACGTATCTCTATTCCCTGCATTCGTCTCTCATTCCTTCAGACACAGCACAATGTAACATTTCCAATTAAAATGAAAGCACACCCAGCTGTGCCTTAATAACCAACCATCCCACAGGTGGTCTGGAAGTCCTGACTGACACCCACTCACATGCTTGATGAAACTCTGGCTGTGGGAAATCAGACGCTGCTTGCCTAACCGACATACTTGGTGATATAACAGATCTCCATAATATAGATATAAGAAACGCAGACGAAAGATACACAGACATCAGCTTCTCTGCATCATAAGCAAGCAGCAAACACAGTTGGGCCCACAGGATATGAAACCTAAAGAAGAAAGCAGATAAACACATTTATCACAGGTTCTTTCATTCTTTATCTTTGCTCAACACACCTCCCCTCTCTCCTGTCCTCCATCCAACTTCCTCCCCAGCCTGTATTTGAGTAACGCAGATTTATGACATATTAACAAATATTAAACAACAATCACTACTTTCATTTCCTGCCACCCTGACAGGTATTCCTCCCTCCACATAAACATGCTTCCCGTCTTCGCTTGCTACTTTTCTGGAGCCTCTGCATCAATAATATTCTTCCCCTGACATAAGCAGCCTGTTATTAATCTCAACACACATGCTGATCTTTATCTTGCCTTGTTTGTTCACTGAGGTTCTGTAGGCTGCTCGTTATGCAGGATGATGGAGTACATAGTGTCTCTAGGAACATTTCCAACATGGAATCATCTCCATCCTAATGCACATAAAGTCTAGTATTCTGTAAAAAGGAATGCTACGTGCTTTAAAAGATTAGTCATGTAATTATTTGCGTTTTAAATAATTTTGTGCAGAACAGTTTGTGAATGTATGATTTAGTAATGGGTTGCATTTCAACAAGTTTAGCTACATTTTAATTAGAATTTAACAAATGTAAACATGAATCATAGTTGTTGTGTTCAGTGTCCAGCAGAGAACAGTAAGGCTGTTATGAGAATATGGGTTAGGTTATGAATAAAAATCTAAATTCTTTAGACGTTAAGTGTCATGAGGCTGTGGCAAAAAGAGGTTTAGCTATTTTAGCAACAGAGCTAATGCTAAAGACTTAGCCTAGGAGGAGTTGTTAGTAATCAGTGGCCCATTAGATCCGGACCCATGATGACATGGGAGGAAAAATAAAAACTCGTGGGCACGACTTAACTCATGAGAACAACTTGGGGAGAGGTTCACTGTAGCTTCATGTGTTGGAATTTCTCATCTAAAAGCACGCTGACTTTTTTTTTTCTGCGTAAATTAAACTCCACTCCACCTTTGGCTTAGTAACGTCCGTGCTGCATCATCACCTTTACAAGGCTGAATTAACAACTTAGAAGGCTTAGAGCTGCTGAGTCTGTATGAGTTTAATAGCTCCAGTTGGAAATTATGATTTATCCTGAACATATTACATTTTGTTTATGAGAAAATGACACAATTTTAGTGCCATGATACAGAAAGTATCTTATTTTCAAAGAACAACCTGCACTAATTGAGCTTTTGGAAACACTTAAGATAAAATTGTTTATTGTTTTCATCCTCATGTGTACACATATGTAAATCTGTCTTTACAGTTATCCCTTTCCTTTTTATTCTTCATTCTAAAATAAAAATACAGACATTTCCATAGTGTGATGGAAAGATTACAATAAGGTCACATCTGCTAGTCATGTTATATGAATGACTGTGAACTCTCACCAAGAGAACTATTTGGGTTACATGCAGAAGGTTGGAAGTTGTTTTCTACAGATGCATCAGAACCAGACTTTCTCGCCCCTTGTTCTTAATTCTTTATCCTTGGTATAAAACTCATGTGTTGTCTCTGCCTGGCAGAGCTTTTCATCCAGACCTGCTTCATTACTGATTGTCCTACAAGCTCTCTGTATTGTGCACAATATATGAATAAACCTGATTGAGTGATTTCACTTGAACAGTGCTTGGAAATAGTATTTGTTCCACGACACATAGTAATAATATCAACAAGATTAAATCAATTACATTTTGGTTTGTAATTTGTTTTCTGTATGAAATTTTAAACTGATCAGTCTAAATAAATCTGGGTTAAGTTGAGATTTTTTTTACCCTAGAGTTATTGCTTAATGAGGAAAACATACGGCCCAAAATTAAAGCAAAACATTTGTATACCACCTTGAGAGAATACATTTAAATAGTTTTCATTTGTAGCCATCATTACAATAACTTAGTGATAATGCTAATGAGTCAAACTTGCTAGCATGGTGAACTTTTTAGCTACAAGGTAGACATCCCAATGATTAACATATTTTAGCTGTGGTTGTCAAGGAAACAAAAATGTACATGGCATCTCCTTAGAACAGATTTAAAATATGTATTATTATTTTAAAATATGCACATTTTATTCTAGGTTGATGGAGTATTTACATGCTTTGCTTGGTTGAATACTAACAGCTTGTGTTTTTTTCTGTATGGCCCCTGCCACTCTGTTATAGAGGTTGAGCCAAGAGCTGCTGAGTAACAACCGGACGTGGGCTGAAGAGGAAGAAGGGGACAGACAGTAGCTGTCATTTCTCAATAGGCTGACAGAAAATGGCTAAATCAGTTTAAAGCTACTGCAACTAAAACCCATTGAAGGGAGAAGGAAGACTCCCAGCGGGCCGAGGGAAAGAAGGAAGGACTTTGGTGTGAATGACAGTAATCCTTGTCATTGTTAGAGACTGAAAATGCTCTGATTCCCTTCATTCTTTCTAAAACAAAGCTTGAGAAAATCACATGCTCATAAATACTCTCTTGATTTATATCACACTTCTAAACCCTTGTTATATTCTTCAAACACTGCAGAGCTTTATGTATATCAGAGGCAAGCTGCAGATTTGTCTCTGATATAGTATTTCAATGATTATTCAGCATTTTAATTGCTAACAGAAAACCTAGTAACTTCTAAGATAAGATAAATTTGTCATTGTCATCAACAGATTACGAGATCAGTAACTTCTAATGTACATTTGAAAAGAGCATTTTATCTTAATCTTTCAAATTGCTCACTGTTGATTCAATAATTTGAGTAAAGCTCATGAAGAGCAAATGTAACCACATCAATATACACAAAGTTAGTCACCTGTAGTGTTTCTGGTGAAATGCTTGTGCCTATTCCCTCTTTGGCTGCTTTGTATTCAAAGCACACGTCGATTTGACTGGGTCACTTTGACAAGAGACTTTTAATTTCCTAATGGAGTACCAGCAGTGCAGTGGGCGTGTGTCGTTGGAGTCGATGACTCCAACCAGAAAGGCAGAGCATGGTTCCGGTAAAAGGTTTACACAAACACATCATCAGCATGATTTTTTTTTTAGGTTGTATCTATTATTTGAACTACAAGGAGTAAATATTTTAAATACAAATTAGATTCACAAATTTGATTTTTTGTATTCTTTTTGATTTCCTGTAATCCAGAGTCAAATATGTGCATAAAATTATCTTAATATTTTGTTAAAAATCTCTCAGTTCATGATGCTGCCACCACTATGTTTGACATTTGACACCGTATTCTTTGGTGTTGAAAGTCTTACCTGAACTTCTCCAACATACATTATCATTGTGGTCTAGCGGCGCAAAGTTTGTTTTGTCTGACCATAAAAATGTTCAACAGAATTTATTCAGGTTGCACATTTATACACCTCCAACCAGCTGACTAAAACTGCAGGAAGGGTCATCCGGGCTGACCTTTCTTCATCCCAGGAACTGTATAGGACTAAGGTCAGGAAAACGGCAGCTAACATCTCCACACGCCTCACACATCCCAGACACACACATCAAATCTGGTTTTGGAAGGTTAGATTAAGCATCCTATGTGGCTTTCTTGATGCCCTGTTCTCACCTAGAGTGGATTAGAGAAGATAAAATTTAAATTAAATTATGTGGACTCAATTCTTCTTTTGCTTTATCCTTTCTACTCTAACAAAAAAAGTTGGAGTAATGTCTAAAATTAATATATTTTCTCATGTTGGGTGTAATGTATGTGTGTATAAGCTGCATATGAAGTGGGTAAATCTCACTGTTCCTAGTACAAAGTTAGAAGCTAAAAGTATCAAACACAATTTCAAAATTCTGAAGATTTTGTTCGTTTTATGTAGAGATTACTGTTGCTTTTGATGGAAGCATCAGATTGGGAGGCAAGTCATGATTTCCAAAAGTCATCCCACTGACCTGACTGATCTATGCACAAAGCAACTGAGCAATTTGCTCATGATTTATGGAATTAATTTCAGGAAACAATGATGTGATGAAAGTAACCAGCATCATAAAATTTAGCAGCGAGAAAACCCATAAACGCATCACGGATGCAAAACGCGTTCCTCCATTTTTCCATTCTGTCAGAATAAATCATGACATCAGTCGATGAACATAAAGATTTGCATAACATCGTTAAATCAAAGATATTAAAATGTGGTGGATGATGGAAATACAGTTAGATATATTTTTTCAAAAAAGCAAATGAAAAAACAAACTGAATTACATCAAGAGGGATTTGATGGGTGGCATATGAATGTAGGGTGTATACAGGTGCATTTTAATATTCAAATTCAAATCAATTCAAAACTACTTTATTAATCCTAAAGGGAAATTAAATTTTGTTGGAGCTCATTAATTTAGACTCTTTGAAGAGTTATTGAAGATCGTGGTGGGTGATGGCAGGACAGACCTTCTGGAATGATGAATGTTATGCAAGAATATTATTGAATAATGTTTTTTTGTAGTTCAATTAAAAAAACCTGAAACTCATAGATGTAGAGGGATATACGTCCACAAAATTATTGTGGTTTGCAGCTAATATTCACTCAAATTATCAGAAAATTGGAAGATGATGTAATAGAAATAAAAAGGATTTTTAAGGCCCATTCAATTACTGTAAATGCAATTAATGTAAATTATGTGCATGTATTAGTGCTAACAAAACGGTTTGTTCACAAGGTGATGTATTTTATTGTACATTTTAATGGGAAGTTGTAAGGAAGGAATACGTTTGGCAAGCTTTCTTTTTTGTTGCAGTTTGCTCCCACATTGTACTTTTTTGCAAGCAGACTATAATTTGTAAACGAAACAGATAACCATCGTTGCTCCCATTGACTTGAAATTACGTGGGCAGGAGAAAGCACAGACACGGAAAAATGAAACCTTGTAAATCTTGCGCGCTGCATTCTGTCATGCACATTTGTGTTCTAATTACAACTTAAATATCATTTTGAATGTCACGAGCAGCTCATACAACACAGATTTTGAGATGTGATTTTCCTAATTTTGAAACAGTGTCTGCAAATGTGTGACACATGCTGAATGAGATCGGATGCTCTGCATGTTCTGATCTACAACATGGTGACAGCAGCGTCGATAAGCAGAAAACTGTGAATCAGGTACGATTTCAGTACAATCAATACATTGAGTAGTAGTGTTAGCAACAGTGAAAGGCTGATTTTTACCATGATGCCCACCGACAGTGGCTCATGAAGTTCAAAAAGATGTATATTTCCAGTAGTTGGTTTGTATCAGGGCCGGTCTGTATTCACACCAGAGGCACCAGAGTGGTGGCCGGTGGTCTGGTTGTTTGATCCACGTAAAGATTTACTTTACGTGGATCTATTCACACCTGCACAAAAGGTCTGACCCAACAGTGGAAACAAACTCTGGTTCATTTAAAGTAGACAAAATGTTAAAATTAATATAGTAATACCCAAAATTAATATGAATAACCATGTATCTGTAAGATACTTTGTAAGTGATTGGTCTACACATGGTCTTAATCTATTAAGATGCATCTGTACTTCAGGTATAAGGATGTTATGTGGGTTTTACTGCATAGTTACTGAATTTGTATGGAAATATCTCTATAGTTATAAAACCACAATCAACTCAGAGTATTGAACAGGGAAATAAAACCACAGAGTATTGGGGTGTGATTGGCTTTCTTGAGTTTTTTTTTTGTTTCATTATAAATTCTAAACAGCTGGAAAAAAAGTAAAAACATGATACATCAACATCAACACACCACAGTAATCACAAACAGTGTACAGTACCACAAAATATACAGCATACAATAAAAAGAGAAAGAAGTAAAGCGCTGAGAATATCTCATTTGACAAAATAAAATCAAAAGTAATGCAAAATGTCCCAAACGATTCTATCTTTTCTCAGCAAGTGAAAAAGTGTGGAAACAATAAAACTCAGTAGTTCCAAAATTAAGAATCCCCTCTCTAAAAAAACCAACAAATTATATACCACAACAATATTATATAAAGCATGGCAAAAAAAGAAGAAGAAAGTAAGGACAGCGATCAAAGTCTCATTTCTGCTGAATAAAAACAACTGACATTGAAAAAAACAATAAAAGGTTTCTGGCCACAGATAGTGGTTTGAGGTGACCTTTTCTTAGGAAATCTATTAAGGTCATTGGTTCCAGTGTATAACGAAGTAAAAAAATATGGATTCAACCTGCTACCCAACCTTTTTTGGCCTGCTGACAGTGAAAGAAACATGTCTCAATTACGTACCTGAATACTGACAATATGATGTGTCTGTCGCCACATTTAAACTGGTAAAAAATGAAAAAATAAAGACACAACTCATATATTCCAGAAACAACCCCAAATCTTATTTTCTCTCTTCCCTACATGCTCCAAACTAGTTTTACTTCTAACAGGTGAAGTTTTGACTAGACCGCTGCACGTCCTGAAAATCCCATTTTTCTGTAATAGAATAAAAAGCTAGTTTTAGACTTTTGCCAAAGATCCCTACTTTTATAGTTTAAAATGGAGATCATGAAAATGTGAGGTCGACATCCAAAAATACTCTAATTGTAACAAATGAAGCCCAGCAGTTTGTTCTAATGTCATAATTTGTAGTTCCCCATCTGAAAAATGCAATTGAATGTTCATTAAATTTGGAAATTTCACTTCAATTTCAAGTCAGAGATCCCAAGCCAGCTTGAGCTCACCTTCATAAATGAAACAGAGCTGAAACTGTGGGAATAACTGTTTACTTTCAATTTTGATAGCTTGTAACTTGAACCACTATTTGGGAGCAGATTTCTGTTTTCATGCATAAAAATAGAGGAAAAAAAAACAACACTTTTAATAGCTGGTATCTAATGCTAGTTCCAAGCTAATTCCACAGTTTTTCCCGACTTGCTACCAGAAGTAATTTAATTTGAGACTGAAGTCCTTCCGAGATTTCAAGATACATCAAACACAAGAGTAGGAACCAATTTCACCATGTTCTCTAACAATTCAAAACTGTCTCTCAACTTGCATTGAAGGATAATAGCAAAACAAACAAAAAAAAAAACAACAAAAATCCCAGAAACTGACATCATATACATAAATGAAAACATTAAAAACAATTTACAACCAAAATGCTGGCTTGTTTGGTGTTTTTCAAACTGAATTTGAAACCATATGGGATTCTAAAGAGACTGATTACGTACCTGACTCTATTAAAATTATGGATTTTGAAAAGAAATTTATGCAAAACATAAGCAGCTGGCAACAATAATGTAAAACACCAGCAAATCAAATACAGACTCTGAAGCAAAGATTTAACAAACGGTTTGCTTGAAGGATAACCTTGTGTGAGAGGAAATTCTCTACAGAAGTGAGTTAGATAATAGATTATAGTTTTTCCCAATATCCCCAGCAGACAGGAAACAAATTAAACACAAATTACAAAACAGAAAAGCTTACTGCTTAATCATTGAATTAAGACACAAACCAGAACAAGTCACAATGGGTTAATGAAATGGTTTGATTGCCAAAAAAAAAAAAAAAATCATGTTATCCAGTGAAGCATTTTATTTTTGTGTGAATTGTTTTGATGCTGTGAGTTAGATGGAGTTTTTAACAATTTTATTGAGCAAGAAAATTAAAACTCCCCACCCAGCTGCTCTAGCCCAGGTTGGAAAACAAACAACCTGGGCTAGAGCCCATGGTAATCCTTGAAGCTATGAACATGCATCCGTCCCCAGCACCACCCAGGTTATCTCCTTCACAATCATGAATCAGAAACCAAAAAAGTCCTGCTGTCCTCAAAACTGTCATCTTCTGTCCTTCGTCCTTCAGAGTTATTTAATCATCTGGGTTGATTACTGAAAAAAAATAAATAAAAAATACAAGTAAAACACTTCAAATTATTGGAAATATGTCTGACAACTACCTGTTGGAAGTATTTTATATTTTATTATCATTTATTTGCTTTACCTTTATTTTATATTATCATCCATTTTATTTACCTTTGCATTTACATTTTAATGACGTGTTTTGAGTGTTTTGAAGTGAGTTGAGTGTTTTAAAGTGTTTGCAGAAACTCTGGAAGCGGCCTGCTGAGGAGTGAAAAAGGAGGATACCATGAACGAGACACTCCAGCGCCAATTGTCCAGGGGAACTGCAAATCTATAGTCTTACCTTGTTTGTATAAATGAGTTATGTTCATGTGAGTGTGCAGCTGTTTTCTTTTCCCCCTCCCTTCAGAGCTGCACGCTGTCATGTAACTAGGGAGTTCCTAATTCTAATAAAAGCAGGGCAAGACTCAGTTGAAGCTTCAGAGCATAGGTAGAAATCTGTAACTGGGTTTCAACTGTGCTCTCCCTGCAGGTAAAACCTAGTTCTGACTCTTGTCTCTTCTTTGTGTCTGTGTTTAGGTAATTTAGACCTAACAGACTAAATGAAAAAAATATTTTTCTTTAAAATATACTCTGATATTTATTATTAGTGTTTTTTTTTAAATCAGCTCTTTCTTTTCATGTCTATGGAGCCCACGAAGGGACATTAAAGGAAAAAAACAAACAAATAAACAAACAAACAAACAAACAAAAAAAACGCTCTTATGTACATGAGAAAGTTTTTTTTGTTTTTTTCATTTTTTTCCTTCAATGTCCCTTTAGGGATTCCGTAGATGTTCAATTCAACATGAATAATAAATAACAAATATTTGTCAAAGGCTATAAGATACAGATTTACAAATGAACTTGTAATGTATTAGCCCTGAAAATACATACACTTCCATTCAGTTTACACAATCACCTCAGCTTTAATGCTATAATAGTTTTGGTCTTTTAATTGAGTTTTGAGTCTGATTTGTGTTTGTCCTGATTGAACACCAAGTTATGCCAAGTTTCATTCATCTAGCTGTTGTAAAGTTGATGAATTTGGAGACAATCTTCATAATTTGTTATTATTCAAGAACTTAATGCAAAGTCACTGCCCCATTAATAATGAAACAAACCCCTTACCCTGGCTATTCCCTTAGAGAATAGACCTTAAAATACTTTTGTTAGTTTCTAAATCACTGAATGGCTTAGCACCAAAATACTTTAAAGAGCTGTTGTTGTTGGATGAACCATTCAGACCACTCGGGTCTTCTGGTTCAAGTTTACTCTGCATCCCCAGAATCAAAACCAACATTCAGCTTCTGTGCTCCACTAATTTGTAACAAACTTCCAGAAAACTGAAAAAATACTGAGTTTCTTTACATCAAGGATAAAAAAAATCCAACATGTTTTGAGCACCTTTGCTTTTTCACTCAGTCTCGCAATTTACCAACCCAGGACTCTGGACCAGCTGAACAGATTGGGTCGCTGAAAAAAATTCTAACTTTTTTTTCCTAATTCTTATCTCAGATTTCTGAGATTAAAGTCAGAATTATATGTTTTTCAGTGGCCCTAATCCTCTTCCAAATTTTTTGACAAGTTATTGTGGAAGATGACAATAACTTCCAAGAAGAGATCTTATTCCTTATTTCTAATCTTTTTACCACTGTAGGTAGCTGGCCCTGCACAACAGACCAGTGCGGGTAGAGAACTGTAGCTTCAGCCTGTTCTAACCTGTTCTGTGTTGATCTTTTTGTTGAGGAGTCCAGCCTCCTCATTGGCCTTGTCCGTCTTCATCTCCACCACAATGTTGTTCACCTGTGCAGTAGCCCTGAAAAGAAAACACAAAACAGAAGGAAAGTCACTGAGTACAAGTCAACGATTACAGAAATGACATATTTGATGTAAGTGGTTTACTTGTTAATCTAACCAATCACAGAAGACTGTGCTGTTTATTTTTGCTCAAAAGGCAGACAAAGCATGACTGTCAGAGTTTATGCCATTGGTCTCTTTATGTCATCTACTCACGCTTCCTTCTTATCCTTCTTGCCGCAAATCGTGGTCTTCTTGCTCAGGCAGTAGAAGAAAGCTACCAGCAGCAGAAGAAGAAGAACGCAGACCACCACGGCAACCACCACAGCGCTGGAGCCTTCCTGCTGCTTCTCAGCTACAGCGCCACAATAGAGGGAATGATGGAAGGGAAGGAGGATGGTGGGGTTGGTGGGACATTGGGGAGCAGATTTAAGGGAGCGGGGGAAAAGGGAGGGATGATCAAAGTGAAGAGGTGGGGGAGCGGGGATGGAAAAGGGGGGAGTTTTTGATTTGAAGGGGGAGCAAAGAAGTGTGGGGGGTGTTTGATTTGTGAGTTGATGGGGGGGATAAGGAAGGATTGGTGGAGGGGGGTTGATTTGATTTGGGAAGAGTTAAAAAGGGAAAGGATGGGGATTGATGGGATCCAGGTGAAGAGAGTTAATAGGTGGATGGGTGGGAGGGAGGAGATAATAAGGGAGTGGGGATTGGATGTGGAGTTAGACTAACTTCTGAATGCAATGACTGAAATGTGATGGGACCCAAACACAGGGCCAGGTTCCTCAAGGAGAAAACACACAACTGACCAGAGCCAGAAAACAACACTGAACATACTCACCCATCGGTTCACACTTGTATTACTATAATTTTGAGGACAAGACATGACATGGCATGACAGAAGTGTTTTTAAACTGACTTTGCCCCATCAGGGCAAAATCAAAAATGGGATTTCATGGCTATTATAACTACTTTTAAATTTTTCTCCTGGTAAATGAAGAAACATGCTTTCCTTTATGGAGCAGTTTTATAGGAGGTTTGATGATGGACCGTTTCTTGGCTTGCAGTGCTGACATTCTGGCATCTCATCTGTTTGCCTGGCAACCACACATTAAACACAAGACTCCAGCTAAATTTTTGCTTCTGGTTGTGAAACATTATGAGACCCTTTATTAGGTACTGAGGGCTTTCTTAAAGTCAGTCCTACCTTCAGAAAGTTTTTTACAATTTTCCCTTATCACCAAAACAGAAACAAGTTTGTGGCATTGTGGATCATTGTGAAATGGATCAAATCTGTTGTAAATTCTTAACTAATTAAGTTACTTTTAATATACAAAAAAAGGCAATTAATACAGCTACAAGACATCTGTCAATTTAGGGACTTATTTCTATAAAAAGATTTAATTAAAAGCAATAATCAAAAAAAAAAAGAATTTGGATTGTAGACTGTATTTCAACTTGCCAACCTGAAACATTTCATTAAGGGAACATAATTTCCCAGCATCTTTCATTTTACTCTTGCAATAAACCATTTCCACTGTGGGATCCAAAACCAGGCTATTTAGGTAAATGCTGTCCACCAACCACGACACTACAGCCAGAATGTAATTGAAAACAGTGAAGTCAAATTAATACAGCAATAAAACTAGACCTTTTCCGCAATAGTCATGGCTTACTAGCTAGGTGAAGTCACTCCAAACCTTAAATGATTAACTGTAACGAATTTTAAGTTAACTGCCTGAGTCATGTCACATAATGTATGAAGGAAGGTTAAGGAATTTCTGATCCCAAAAAAGCTGTGATTTTTGGCAAAAGATTTCTCTTTCATTGCGATTACACGTTAATGCTTATGAAGAATTTCTAAATGTTTTTTTAGAAAAGGCACACATTTAACAAATTTTGAGGAATTTACTCATTTTGAAGCAAGATGAGCTCTATAAACTGGCATTATAACCGTACATAACAGAGTCATAAATTGAATATTTCATAGCAAATACTTTCTACACTTCTATTTCAGTACTCAGAAAAAGTTTGTAGCAATCGTAAACACTTAATTAAGGCATATGTATCACATCTATAAGAATCAATAATGATACAAACAGAGCAGTCCTGGAGGTTGTGATTTTTGAAGGAATCTAACCGGTAGAGGACTGAAACATCGTCTCCCAGGATGCTAGGAAATTTAACCAGCAAGAAAGTTTGAGGAATCTCTCATATCAAAACCTCATCTATTCTTAAGATTCCATCCTTAAAGTACCAACTATCTTCTGGAAACGTTTTTTGAAATAAATTTCTACTCCTTGAAACAGATTTAGTCCTGGCTAAGTGTAAATGATGGTTTAAAAAACAACAAAGGAAAATGCAGATTCCTTGAAAAGGCTTCAGCAGTGGAAATGTACTTTAAGGTATATTTTTTATTTTAAAAATATATTTTTTCAAGTGAAGGTTAGAACTTCTTTTGGTTATTTATCCTAGAAAGTAAGATGACAAATGTTTTGCAAAAAAAAAAAAAATCTCAAAAGTTGGAAAACAAAATTTTCCAAAATCAAGATTGATTTACTGTGAAATAAGGCAAGAAAACCCTCATGTTTATGTTTTGTGTTAAAAATAATATAGTCTAAAACATTTTATTTTAGTGTCTGACAATAAAATGGAGATGTAAATGTGTAACTCCATGCTTCCAATGCAGCAGCATAATCACACGGCAAATCATCTTTATTTAACCTTTATAAAGGTTAAATAAATACTAGTAATTATAAGTATTATAATAATAATAATAATAATAATAATTAGTATTATTATTTATATTATAATACTAATACAGTATGTTGTTAAAAGACATGAAATATTGAAAAAAGTTTAAAATAATAATTTAAAACTTTTCTGTATTTGCAGTAAGGAAATTTTAGATGAAATAATTATTTGACGAAATAGTAAAGCTAAATGACCATTAGTCAGTTTAAGAAAACTTTAGGCTGCGCATTGTACAAACAAAAAGCTATTTTTCCTTCTTATAATGTCCCATTTCTTTTGTCCTCGCAACTATAGTAAAACAAATAGGCTACAAATACACAAAAACATCAACTGCTCTAAACATAAATACATTAACCTGTGTGTGTAAACAGACATCAATACACACACAGTAACTTGCAGCTCTAGACAAACACCATTGACACAACATGTCAGTAGGGTTAGCCATACAGACCTGACGTAAGCACAGGGTTTCCAGAGAGCAGCACTTTGAAAGAAAGAGAGTTTTCAGTCCCATTGCATAGCAAAGCAACAACCAAAAATGACACACACACACCACTGATAGCATTCGCACAAAAAAGCCAAAGCTACTCTATCTACATACAGCACTAGGAAAAGGAGAAAAGCAGAAAATAGAAGTGCAGTTGGAAAAAAGGGGTGACCAAAAAGACACAGTCAGGAAACAAAGAGAGGAATGGAAGGAATAGAATAGAATATAATTCTTTATTGTCCCCAAAGGGCCACAAAAACTTAGTTGCATCCAGGAAATATTGGACAGACATCATACAAAGGTGACGAGAAGAAGAAGAACAATATACAATATCCACAGTGTTCGGTAGCAAGAGGGCAAATATACAAGAATACAGTACGACAGAGGAAGATGAGTATTCTGAATGTGCATGTGTGTGTTTGTGAAAGATGGAGGGGCTGGGGCAAGAGGAGATGGATGGATGGGAGGTTTCTAGATTACAGGGCCTGTACAACAAAGAGTCCTGAGAGAAGAAGTGAGGAGAGGAGGAGAAGGAGGGAGAAGGCTCTACCTTCAGCTGAGTTTGCTGCAAGAGAGAACAAGAAACAGAAGAAAGATTCGGAGTTATGTTGCTGCAACATGGCCGGCTACAATTAGGTGGTGGCAACTGTCGGTAAATCAACTCCCAAGTTTGTGATACCTTGCTGGATTATAGATACACAAATGTCAGAAGTGATGTAGTGGAGGAAAGAAGCTAAGCTGCGAAACCACTCTGGCATAGGTTATGGATTAATACAGAATCTGTTACCGTTTGCACAAGTTACACACACTCTCACATGAAAAGAAGCAATACAAACACCAAGAAAATATAGTTTAGTTGCAACATTTACATCAATTTTAACTCAGTAGTAGTAAATATTCTGTTTTTTATACTTATGTTTTAATTTGAATAACAACTTGAGTAAATTGAGTCAACATGGAAAAATTAAGTTTTTTAAATGATGATTTATTTTATTAAAGAATAAAAGCTATTCAAACCAACCTTATGTCTGAATTGTAATACTCTATTGAGACCAAGATGTCAGTCATGTTAAGCCAGCATTGGAAAACACTTGATACAATGTGACTGTCATTTCTCCTTTGAAGTAACAATAGGTCCAGACCCAGGAGACCTTCTTTGGTAACATGAATAAGACTGTCATGCCACCGTCATAAACATGACCTAACACCTGTCATGTTAACACAGTCATGTGTTTTCATAAAGTTTTCATAAAGTGCCATTCGGTAAAACATGACACTTTTAATACAAAGTTGACATTATTCCAAATGTCTTTGTTATGACAACTTGACATTACCAAGAAATCACGATCTGACATAAATTAGTTTTAAAAGTATTACTGATTAAACTTTAGCTTTAATAACATAAAGCCACATAATTTTTAAAGTAAAGACAGTCTTATTCACAACCCATCAAATAAAGTGTTACCCCTTCTTTACTTTTCTACATGGAATGTGGCAACCCTAGATAACACAAGAGAGTCTGACCCTAATGAAGTGTGTCAGTCATTTTTAGAGGTGCTTAGAATTTCCTGTTATTTTTCTATTCACAGTACAGGCCACAATGAATTTGTGGTACTGTAAAAGTAATCTACTGAAAATGCACACTCTGTTCTCTGAAACTGCAGTGAATGTATGGTAAATGTAAGATATCTTGGTAGGTTTTTTTTAATAAAATAAATTGTGTTGAAAGAGGGAAAGACAATCTTCACACTGACCTTGTTTGACAGCTACAGAGAAGTCCTTGCTATCTTTTCCAAACTCGTTGGAGACCTCGCACTTCACACCGCTCTTCATGATCTCAGGTGTGGTTTTTAGGGTCAGAGAGCTTACCACCATGTTCTCTTCCACTGAGATGGACTGGTAAAAAAAAAATGGAAGAAAGAAAGCAGTGAGAGGAAATGTACTATTAAAATTTAAGTGAATTGTTTTACCAAGCCCCAAGGTTCCCAAACTATGATCCCACTGTTGGTAATTGGGCTGGTTTTAAATGTACTCAGAGGAAATTTTGGTATTAATGATTTGCAAGCTAAATAATAACTGGGACGTAATTGACACAGACAACCAGAAACAAGAGCTAATGGCTACTTATGCTGCTGTTGAAACCTGGATCTGGGAATGATATGAAATAAAACTTAACCTTGTTCCATTTCCAGGTCAAAAAACATGTAATAATTTATTCAGTGATAGAAATAGTGACAGTATTAATGGTAAAAGCTACTAATATGTTTTTCTGCATTTTATTTTTATTTTCAAACACAGTCACTAAATAATTATTACATGGCTCTTAATACATCAGTGTGTGTGATTAATATGTCAGTGGAAAAATGTGCAATTTATATATATATATATATATATATGTGTGTGTGTGTGTGTGTGTGTGTGTTTTACATAGGCTACATCTTAAGGAATTAATAAATGAATCCTATTGAAGCTTATGGTGATATTATTTACAGGAATGTGTCCATTAACTGGAGATCTTCTCTAGTTAATGGACTGTTTTTGTTTTATCCCATGTGCCTCGTTCAGCTTTCAGCTCTTTAAACTCTACCTTCTTGTCAACTGTCCAGTTTTGCTGGTTACTCCATTGGTACCAGTTTATTTACAAGACAATCATTGGCAAAACAAATTTTGTTACTGCTGCCTCTTAGGTTGATGTTAAAAGAACTAGTTCTCTAGGTCACCTGGTCAGATAAAGTTTGAATTAAGTTTGCTGAGCCAGGGAAACATTCAAATACATGCAGGACACCACTCCTGTGGATATCAGTGGATTAAACGTAGGTGGTACTTGTTATAATACATTTAAGAACTTCTGACCAAGATTTGATGTAAAGTTAAGTCAAGTCAATGAACTACGTCCTACTTGTTATGTTTTGTAGTTAATGCCAGAGTGTGATTTCTTCATTTTCCTTATGCTCTTACAAATGATCACTCGAGCAAGTTAAAGGTTCTCCTAATCTAACATGCATCATTATTTTCATCTGAAATTATTCAGTTTTTCAGAATGTTCATTAAAATTTAATCTTATAATACTTAGTAAAGCCAAACTAACTGTCCGAATCTTTTTGCTGCTTCTTGGGGAATATTCACTGAGTTCTTTGTTGTCTGAGCTTTTTTAGAAGAATCAAGCATAAA
This sequence comes from Xiphophorus couchianus, assembly GCF_001444195.1. Lineage (NCBI taxonomy): Eukaryota > Metazoa > Chordata > Actinopteri > Cyprinodontiformes > Poeciliidae > Xiphophorus > Xiphophorus couchianus. The sequence continues at coordinate 7,460,548 of NC_040230.1, forward strand.
AATGTGATAATGTTATGAAAAAATTTAAAATTCCATTCTGACACAAATGGAAAGAAACATATCTCTTTCAGGAAACCTGCTGTGTTTTCAGATTTGTAAGTGATACAACAGAATGTAGATACAAAGGATAAAGAGCTGATTAATTTTGATTCTGTCTTTTTTGAAGTGGTTACCTCCTTTCCTGAGGCTGACCATGTAAACTGAGGTTTGGGAAAACCATTGGCCGAACACTTCAGGGTCACTTCATCTCCTTCTTTTGCCACCTCCCCAACAACAGGGGTCCCAATCTTTGGTTTTCCTGGGGAGGGTGAGAGAAAGTTGTGATTAAACAATGCAAACAATAAAGAAATGTTTCAAACCAAGAACACACTGTTGAATTTTGTGATTTAACGAATGACAGGAAGTTAGCAACGTTTCCTCTACAGTGCTTCCATCAAACATACAACATGCTTCCTTTAACTAAAACAGTGCTAAAACATTAGCATTGTTCTACTGTTCACTACTGTTCTCTAACAATACGGTATACTTCGGATATTTAAACTTGATGAAATGACTGTGTAGTTTTTTTTTTTAGATCTGTTGAACACCAAATGTGATAAAAACATATTTTATTGACACCATCATTATAAACCACAAACTCCAATGTATTTTTTGGCTTCTATGTGCAAGAACAAAGAAAGAATGCACATTTACGGTGAGCCTCAAGCTGAAGAGTTTAAGTATCTTAGTGTTTTGTTAAAAAGTGATAGTAGGAATGTGTGGCACATGGACAGAGAGATATGAGGTATAATGTGTCACAATGTGAGTATTGCTGTATTCTGATGTGATGAAGAAAGAGCTGACATAAAGAAATAAAACTCTGAAATTGCTGGTCCAACTCTGCATTTGGTCAACAGGATCATCCTTTTCTCTCTCTGGTTTGTTTATCTATATAGATAAGTAGATAGATAAATATAGAAGTACTGTACGTGTCCATCAACTTCTCTCAAAACTTTTTAAAAGACAGAGTGAATAAAAGTTTATTTTTTCTCTTACTTTTTCTCAGATTGGATGTGCAAGGTTTGGATGAATATTTAGAAATTATCTGAGTGTGTTACCTTTCACCGTCAGCTTTACAATGGTCTGAGCTGTCAGTCCCGGGACTTCTGGAACAGCGCCAACACACATGTACTCTCCAGCGTCTTCATAGCCAACATTTCCAATTGATAGAGTGCCATCTTGAGAAAGCACAATGGAGTCCTGAGGAAGAGAGAAATACTGTAATAAAACCGGTTGGATTCACAGTATCACCCCTTTCATACTTTCTTTATGCTCCCTCTGTTTAAAATTGAAAGCAGAACAGCACAGAGAATATCTAGACGGAGGGCTTGGTGGTGTGCTGGGAAAGCAGGGGAGCAATCTTCACACACACTGTTTGACAGTGCAGTGATAACAGATCATCCTCGGTGATAAACCTTTCGTTTGCAATTCTTCTCCCCTTCTTCTCATAGGAATCCTTCCAACTCAGAACAACATATTCCCAACACAGTTTCTACCATACCCACGAGACACAACAACAGATAATAAGACTAGAACAACAGGCCTAATGCTGCAGGAGCATCACACACATAAGAGGAGAAGCTGTGGTAAATAGCAAAGCATTAAAGTATGATAGTATGTGGTTTTATTATAATAGACCACATAGAAATGCTTCAAATAGTGTAAGAAAGAGCAGATATTAATTTAACAGGTTAGTCACAGGAAATAATTACTGAACAAAATTAGTATGATTCGAAAAAAACGTGACATGACTGAGTTGAGGACATACAATCTAAAGATACCTATTTATTTATTTACTTGATTTTTAAGCAAGAAAAGATTAAATGAATGGCTCAGCATAATTACTGTTTCAGAGCAGGTTACTGTTCCGCAGAAAACACAAAGATATGCAACGTAACTCAATAACATAGACACACAGAGATACCAATTTACAAAATAACGGTGATCGCAAACAATGGAGGGGACCAAACGAGGTGCATGAGTCGTTTTAAAAAGTGCCAGTGTTGAGATGGACTTTATATGTTGTGGAATGTCATTCCATGCTTTAGTATAAACAAAGAAAAATCATCTTTGGTCACAACAGTTTTTAAAGTACTGACCAATACTCAAGTATGATCTCAGATATAAATTACTACCTTGTATGTTATTTTACATGTAACCAAAATAACTTTGAAGTTTAAATAATTTTGTTTGAATAATGAAAATGCAAAATTGCATGTAAATTAGCATGAAAATTCGCTTTAATTTTTAGTTTTTCTTGCTTTTACTTTTTGTCTGTTTCAAAGAATATAAGTAAGGTAAAATAAAAAAAATAAAAAACTTTGATAAAGTTATTGTCTTGTTTAATGTATTATCAGTGTACGTTTATTATATCTGTGAAAAATAATGTGAAAGGGGATAAAAAACATGAAGCAAATAGTATTTATTGAAGGCTGTGTTGAGGACTAATACCCACAGCAGCTCTACACTATCCTCTTTCTATTTTGACTATTAAAAATCAGAGTCATAAAGAGTCTAGCTGGATTCTTATACCAATAAGAAAGAAGTCTTAATGTACCTTTTTCCACAGCACAGTGTGATTTTTAGACGCCTTGGTCTTACACTGCCACTTAACCTGCTTTCCCAAATCGATGATCTGATTCCCAGTGGGAGTGACGCTCATCTCGTCAATGTCTAAAGAAAAGAAAACAAACAGACGCTTAGCAACATGAATTGAGACACCTTGAAACCCGAGGCTTGTTACAGAGGGGGTAAGGAAAAAGTTTTAAATAAAAAACTTGCTCATCCATTTAACATCCATGTAATAAGACTCCAGAAATTACAGTACATAACAGAGTATTGAATTTTAAACTTACTCTTAATTTAATCCAATTCTGAAGCCAGAGTTAACATTTTTTCAAGGCTATCAACACTTAATGTGTGTGATAAAATCAAATTAGACACTGTGGTGAAGATAGCATTAAAGTAGATGAACTGTGAAGAAGTGAAGCAGACACTGAAACCCTGAAAGGATTTTATTATCGCTAATTTCATGCAAGACTTTTTAATTTAAGGATTTATGACTCAAATGTGAAAAAAAAAATCTTAAAAGAATGATTCACTGTTAGGTTGAAATAATTTTTTATGTATTGTACTTTGATGTGCATTTGTGTACGTGTGTGTCTCACTCACAGTTGACATTAAGGACCGTGCTGTTTGACTTCTCATCATAATTTTCTGCGTCGAACGCAGAGCACACGTATATTCCAGAATCCGTACGCTTGACATTCTCCAGTATCAGAGAACCGTCCACACCAGAAAGTTTACGTCCCTGTAAATTGAATCACAGATTTAATACCTGAGTGATGAAGCCAGGTAAATATGATGTTAGTTTTTTATGTGAAAGATTGATAATCTTGATATGTTTACATACATCTTTTGTAAAGTCAAACGAAGGCTGTGGGTTTCCATCAGTTTCACATTTTAGGGTGACATTATCACCCTCTTTGACCACAGTAGGCTTGAAAAGATTAAACATAATTTTTTCAAAAGGATCTGCATGATGACAAGAGCAGATGTGGAACAGGTGAAAGTTCAATCAGTGGTTAAAGTTACAGTTATGCTTTACATAAATGATGAGTATGACATTACATTACAATCTACAACCATTGGAGATCAGATAAATATTGTCTGTAACAGCACCGAATATTTGGACAGGCTTTTATGTGCTTTTTAACCCTCAGGTTAGGGGTCAGACAATTAGAGAAATACCATGGTGATTAAACCAATGCAAATGGAATCAGAATAGTCATAATCCCTCCTCAGCAGAGGGAAGCATGGCATGCTCTAAATTAACCAGTTGATGGCTGCTTATGCAGGTGACACAATTTACTAAAATGACAATTTTTGTCCACTCCTTTCATGTCCTATGCCCAGGGCTAAGATGGAAGACAACCTATTAGACATTGCAAAGGACTTGAGACTAGGGCGGAGATTTGCCTAAAAGCAGCAACAAATGACTGTTATCGTACAGCCAGTACGATAATTGAATGGTTTCGAAGAAAGTTTTATTATATCTTACAATAGTTCGGTGAAAAAACAGACCTAAATCTAAAAGTCTGAGGCAAGACTTCAAATGTATTGTTCTCCGTTCTGACTGGAGCTTTGGCTATTTTGTCTGAAGCTCACGGAAAAACAGGCATGCTAAAAACAATGAGCTAATTACAATATATTGCTGGGTAGCAACATAATCTTTGTTGGAAATTGTTTTGTTATCTGCTGTTTACATGTTCTGTCTGAGGCAGAATGAGTGTTCAAAGTTTCCAATTCCTGTGACTGTCCAAATGCAGTCATGTAACGTTAACTAGTAAGTCTAAATTTGCTGAAAATGTGTTCTGTTTCTATTAAAAATATATCAAACAACCCCCAATAAAAACACCTAAGGACCAGTCTTTCTATATTTACTCAAAAAACTGCTCCTAGATTTTCACTCACAGCGAAGTTCAATTTTCATGGGTTCAGACTTCTTCTGGATGTTCTTGTTCTTCTCTCCTGCCAGGCTGTACTCCACAGTACAATGAAATATAGAGTCCTTGTCGGCCTTCGTGGGCTGCATGTACAGTGAGTTCTTTATGGTGTAAAGACCCGAAGTCTCCTTCACCGTAGAAAGAACCATGTAGGTCTCTGGCAAAGATTAGTAAAACCATTAATCATGACATAAATGCCTTTGAGTGTCTTTAGCAAGACAGCATCAAGCTCCATCGTCCAGAGGACACATACTTTCCCTTCTGTCTTTGACCTCAGGAAGAGGCTGGTTGTCTTTGAACCATATGGTCCTTGGAGAGGGGAATCCATTGGTTGCTACGCAAGTGCCAACCTGATTCCAATTTGAGAAAACACAAATTAACTTTTAATGGCCATGTCAAAGTAATGCTTTTGTTGTCCTTAAGCCATTTTGTGACATCAACACTAGTAATGGCCACTGTCTCAAAACAAAGACAAAAAACTGAGTTTACTCTCCAGGAAAATAAAAAAACAACAACAAAACATGAAGATTTTTTTTTTGAAGTCGTCTATATTCCATTCCATATTTAATTATAAAACAACATTGTTTTGTAATACCTAAGATTTATAATAATCACCATCCAGCGCAATGTTAAAAATTTTCAGCACTGCATGAAGCTGTTTGACTGTTTTCGGGCTTCTGGAATCATATAGATCAAATTTGTTTTAACATTTCCAATAATAGGTGCATCTACAAATAAAACTTTAGAATCCAACAAAAATCAAAATCAGAATCAGCCTAATTGGCCAAATAAGGGATTTTACTAGGGTTTCATACATACATAAAATATAAATATATAAACTTTAGAGGAAATAAAATAAGGAAACATGAAACATACACAAGATGAAATACAAACCTCTGAGCTGGTCTGTCCTCCCACTGAGATGGCCTGAGACGGTTTTTTGATTTCTGGTTTCTGGGGAGCAACTGAGATGGAATAGAAAACAACTATTAATCATTACCCTTCATCAATAGAAAGGGGTTTTTAGATGCAACATGCAAGTGCTCACAATCACTGACTTTCTACATTTGTATTTCAAAGCACATACCCGCTGACCTTGTTAATTAAATCTAGTAGTAAATAACCTTGCTCATAGTATTCCTTTGCTAACTGGATTCATCTGCGTAGAAAAGGGTCATACGAGGAAGAAACTCCCACTTCCCACTTCCTACTCAACACAAACACACACATTCAGCCACAGGTGTGAGCACTCCCATTTGTTTCTCTGCTTTATTCCCAAGCTAACTTGTCCAAGGTTATTTTATCTCTTCCTGCAGTTGTTGACTGTGCATGAAAATAAACAAATTAAACCCTCCAGATGGAGTTTCTGTCCTTCGTAGCTCCATGGTGTAGGACCTCTACCCTCTCAAGGACTCTCCAAAAGTACTGGCAGGCCAAGGGAATGGGAAACTGAGAGTTGTTTCTCTTTTGTAACGCAGTTCCAAATTCCCTTGAGAACTGTTTATATTCTGGACAATAGCAGTGCAACTAGATTTATCTCCTCTTCCCTCCCACATATAAAGTAATGTTTTCAGCAAAAAACTATTTGGGTAATTGTAGTTTATGAAAACTTGGCCAGAGGAGGGGAAAAACAACATAAAATAAATGAAAATTAAATGAAGTTAAAAGTCGGTAACCAGTACTACGGTATTGAAATGCTTTAAAAAGTAGGATTTTGAAGTAATTCCAATGGTTTAAAGAGTTTTTCATAAAATGCCAGAGACAGTGCAGGAGCGGTTGATGTTTTCTCCAGATGTGTAGAGTACAGAAATGCAACATTGTCCTCCCACTGTCCCATTGTCCTGAGACAATGGGAAACACACTATTCTCTTGTTTACAAAATATTGTCTGATTGGAAGTGCTTCAAGTCTGTTTGAAATCAAGAACTGTAGAGACTTCTCTCACTCTCTAAAATTCAAATAAAGTTTTATGCTGTTTTATGCTGTAAGTTTTTATGCTGTTACAGAGTGATTTTGTTGGATATAGTGGCTTTTAGAGACAATTTTATTCAACATATACTGCACCACAATAAAGATCTTTAAGCAAAAGCTTGATGTTCTGAGTTCTGTTGTGCTCCTCTTACTGCTTCTTTTCTGTTGTCTGTATTCAGATTTAGTAGCTATGCAGTAGACAAAGTTACACATTTAAGCATAAAAGGGTTACTCCGAGGCTTTTACAGATATTGGTATTAGATTGGCACTCATAAATCCTGGTTATGAGCATAAACAATAAATAAGTGCTATTACATTATTGTTGCAATATTATGCCTGTGATTTTTATCATAAAGCATAATAATCAATATTACATTATGCGTTATGTTTTTTATGCTATAATGTGTTGTGTTATTGTAGCGTTTTTGACTAAAAACTATTATACACTGACACTATAATATTTTCCCTCACAGTTACTCTTTGAATCTCATACATGATGCCTTTTCACAAAGTAATTGCTGGTTTGCATTTCAGATATTATTTAGCAAAAATGTCTAGTTATTGGGAAACATGCATATAAAGGAATAATTCATAGTCTCAGTTTTTAGTCATGTAGCATTTTTAGATGCTACATGTCTATATGGTTGTTTTTCAGTATTTGAAAATAAAAAAAATAAAATACATTTCCTTTAAAGAACAACTGAAAGTCCAATACAAGACACAAGTAAGTGCTTCTTATTTAAGATTACATGGTAAGGGAGGGGCAAGGAAGCATCGCTCTGCACCAGGGTCAGGCCTTTGAATGACGGTGATAAATCTTGACTCTTATTAGGAAGAGATATATGAGACGTGACAAGTATGATTGAACTATTTATCAATTATGCCTAGTGCCATTAAATTGTGGTTAATTGACCTCTGGGGAACTTGTCAAAGGAATTTGGGATCAGAGAAAGCCTAAAATTATAACACAAACCAAAACATCACACAGTTTTTTTTGGTTCTTGAAAAGTCCAGACTATTGCAACAAATTTCACTACATCTCATTTAGGAGACTTAAGTGTAAATGTATACATGTCTCAAATCAATTCAGTATGCATTAGGTGTGGTTAAGTTAAGGCAAGCACAAATGGACACCCACATAAATCTCACAATTTTGAAACCTTTTTGAAGGTGACACAAAAAACTCATCATAAGTAACTTTTGAAGTTCAGTAGGAAAGTTTGATATGTTAAAGAGAACTGGTCTACATACCAAACACGTCAAGAGTAGTTTCGCCTTCTCCAGACCCGTCCTTGCCAGCAGTGACCTGGCAGTAGTATTTGGTTGGATCAGAGGGTTTCACAGACTTGATGGTCAAAGTGAGGTCTTCTTCGAGAGTGACTCGATCAACCAGAGGAGTGCCGGTGTCGCTCATTCGCTCGCCAGAATTTTTACGGTAGGCCACTCTTACTCTTTGATTTTCATAGTCCTAAAAAAAGATTTGAAGAAAACAAAAAAAATGCAGAATCTCTGACAGTGCATTTGTACTTTAAGAGCTTCAATGTGAAAATGCTTCTTGTGTGTAAATATTTTGACACAGTATATAATCCACTTGCTGCACAGTGGTAGCACTGTTGCCTTGCAGCAAGAAGGTCCTGGGTTTGATTCCCGGCCTGGGGTCTTTCTGCATGGAGTTTGCATGTTCTCCCTGTGCATGCGTGGGTTCTCTCTGGGTACTCTGGCTTCCTCCCCCGGTCCAAAAACATGACTGTCAGGTTAATTGGTCTCTCTAAATTCTCCCTAGGTGTGAGTGTGTGTGTGCATGGCTGTTTGTCCTGTATGTCTCTGTGTTGCCCTGCGACAGACTGGCAACCTGTCCAGGGTGTACCCCGCCTCTCGCCCAGAACGTAGCTGGAGATAGGCACCAGCAACCCTCCCGACCCCATTAGGTACCAGCAACCCTCCCGACTAAAGGGACAAGGGTGGACAGAAAATGGATGGATGGATGGATGGATATAATCAACTTACAACGTGCCAACCAACAACAACATCTGGCAAGGCTGTGCCAGAATATGCACAGGGCAGTTTGGCTGTTGTTCCTCCGTCCGCCTCCACCTTCGGATTCACCTTCACAGTTACAGTGCCACAGCAAACTGGAAAACAAGCAAAAGCAAAAGAGTTGATTATATGTGTCATCCTGTTTATACAGACCTACAGTATTTAATACATTTGAATATTATTGAAAGGTTATTTTATTTCTGTAACTCAATTCACTAAGAAAGAAACATCATGTAAATTAATTACACACAGAATAAAGTTTTCTTGCATTTATTTTGCTAATATGATGATCTCTCCGATTACAGCTAATAAAGACATGATATTTAAGATTTAGAAAGAAACAAACACATGGTGGGAGTCTTGTGATGTCTGGAGCTGCTTTGTGACTTGCTGTAATTAATTGAACATGGCACTCTGCTGTCTACATGCAAATCCTAAAGGGGAATATCAATAATTGGCCTTGAGCTTAAGTGTACCTGGGTAAGTAGCACAACAATGTTCCAAAGCACACCATTAACTCTGATATAGAGTTAATGGTGTCTCCAAAACCTAATTTTGTTTTTTTGTCTTTGAGCCATAATTTGGACCTCTGATTTAGATCCTGTTACATGAGTTTAAACAGGATGTTCAGGCTGGAAAACGCTCCAAGAAATGAATGAACTCTTTAAAGTGGGCAAATCGTCCTCCTTAGCGACTTAAAAGATGACCTTCCCTGTTATCAACATTTGATATCTATTCCACCCAGGTTGACAATTATTTATAAGGCTAAAGAGCTAATTAAGTTTTCACACAGGGTCAGGCTGGTTTGTATAGCCACAATTTGTTTTTCCCAAGGATGTTTGTTAAAAAATGAATTTCATTTCAGGTCTCCAAAATATATTCTTTCAACACATCTGTTATAAAACAATGTGAAACCTCGACAGCAAGAATGCTAAGCAAGAATGTAAGAGACAAAGAAAGACATATAGGTAAATCTTTCTGGTGGCAAGATAATGTCAGAAGGTCCAAAATCTTTGAAATATCTAATCATTCTTGAATTGGTTCTGGAAACTGTATATTAGGACCACAGCTGTTCTTTAATGCAAGAGCAGCACGTCCACATTGTTAAGGTACCCCAGGAGAAGCAGTGCAGCCCTTGGGACTGGTGTGCTCCCATTTCAACAGACATTAGGATGCACCCAGTGTCCCAGATTCCCATGAAAGACTATGCAGCTGAGGAACAAAATGGGCCTTGGCTACTTTCTCCAGGGACAGACAACTTATTCCCCAAGAAGACTGAATTACAATATGAGCTGTTGAGAAACAGGATGGAGAGCTGGGGGAAGCAAAGGAGCTCAATTTCTGCAAACACAATCTGCAAGTTCCAATTGTTTTCAATCAAAATGACAAAAAGCTGTAGGAAAAAAACAGTACTATAAAGGGTTAATATAGTTATCATGCTATATTTAATTAGAAATCCGTCGATAAGCATGACCGGTCTTTGTCGTTCCCAGTTTTGACATGCAATTTCCGGGCTTGTCAATATAACTTATGTCAGACTTATTCAACATACGTTTTTTAACAAGTGAGCCATGCTTGTGATAAAACAAAGCATTGAACCAAAGTAGCTAATCCAAAACGCTTCAAAAGCACCCTTATATGTAAACTGTAGTTTAATATTTAAGCTGCAGGCATGCATACGGCTAATGAAATACACAGACCCAATATTCTGTATGATCACATAAATTAATCATACCATCAATTTCTAGACTACAAAATCCACCACTGAATAATTTATTTGTTGTGAAAATCTGCCAAGAGTGGAGAGAATATAGACTTCTGGGAACCGTAGCGGTTTGACAGGCTAGTTTTATTAAGGAGGCAGAGAGATGGAGAAGGAGAGGATGAAAGAGAGTTTTTATAAAATGTCTGCAGAGAAATGAGAGGAGCTAAGTGATGGATGTCTCGTTATCAGTCTGAAGAATAGAAGGGAAGACACGGAGCATTAAAAAATTTGGGAGGAGATAATAGGGTGTGCTGTCAAAATTAAGCACTATTTTAGCTTTGTGTTGTTAGTGAGACACATTCCACTGTGGTCAGAAGCTGAGATTCACCACAACCCACAAACCACAGAGGGGCCAAAGACCAGTGAAGTGCTGACATTTGATAAAAAGATCTCACGTCTCTGTCCAACATTTTACCCTCTCACTTACTTTGCTCGCTTACTTTTTCACTTCCCTTGTCTCTATTTTTAATCTTGCTTCTCTTTTTTTCCACTCCTCCTCATAAAATTATTCAATCTCAAGAGGACTGGTTTTACAAACTGATACTCATGGCCTATGTTTGTAAAGGGGGGAAAGCCGCTAAAAGTATTCTCTATTTTTACGCCAAAACAAACAACAAAGGAGCCAAGCAAATGTACGGGAATGTTTGAGTAAATGAAGCGCAGAGCTTTTCAACAGCACTTAAGGTTTAAGCATCCCGTTGAGTGCTACATGGGAAAAATACACATTGTCGCACACAAAACATTAAAGTAAAGACTTTCTGGCACATGTGCAGGACGTTTTCCCCTTTACAAGGTGAGATACAGTAATTGGAATTCTTTTAGGTTTATAGTAATTATGGCACTAATAATTGCAACTTTTGCTAAAACATTTTTAAGCTAGACCCATGCTACAAGAAACTATGCCTGAGTGGTGAGATACTGTAATCAGACCACCCAGGAAATCTAAAAACAACATTGCTTTGCTTTGATTGCTGTTTTCAAACTCTGTTTTAACTAATGCAAATGTGGACAGATAAGTAAAAACTGTGCAATTTGGTTTGTGTTCATGTTCTGTATGAGTGCAGAATTATTCTTCTCTTCAGTGACACCAACTGGTAAAAAGAAAATCAGACAAAAACAGGAAGAGCAGTAAATGGAGTAAAGAGCAGTACGTTTATATTAGAAAGTGTATTTTCATTTAAAAATGTTTTGCCAGATGTAGTGGGACATACTGTCCTAGAATAAGCAGTGGAAGAGTCGCCTGTGGAAACACAACACCTGCTACTTTACATGTTCTCTGCAAGCAAACCTTACAGTTGGGTCTTCAGAGGTTAAAACTTTGCAACATTTCCACTTTAGACATGATTAAACATATTCAGACAACAAAAATATTCTTTTGAAGGGATGAATTAACATTTCCAATATTAAAATTAGAGATCTACCAGGAATTCACAGGAATTAGATGATTTTTAAAATTGATTAAACCTGATTGGTGTTCAGTCTGCAGAAGCTAAAGAAAATACAACCTTTCTGGTCAGCAACCATACTAGCTGCTACCAGGTTGCGCAAACAATAAGAAGGTGTTATTGAAAAAAGAAGACATAAAGTTAGCTACCTGAAAATCAATAGGAAAGCATTAAGAAGTGATATAAAAAGAAACAGTATTTTCTACATTTCAAGATTATAGAGAGGAAAACTTTCAACAGCCAGCACAAAGGCAGAAGTAAGTACAGCACAGACCGTGCACTATTTTATTCTTTTAAACGTTAATGAGATTTGGGAAATCTCAAACATTACTAGAAGTCTCAGAGTTAGGGTAAGCATCGACTTTCTCTATTTTTTAGCAGTGCAAACTGAAAATTTCAAATGAAAAATGATAAATCCTGGGCAATATCAACCCTCAACCCTTTCATTATCAATAAGAAGTTAAACGTTGTTGTACACCACACTCTTTCCCACACACACAGTATGGCATCGTCTCTGCTTCCAATGTACATAATTAATGGCTTGTCAAAGCACGAAAGCTAGAAAAATGTGTTGAACTGTTTTCCCATATCTACCTATATTACAGGTTTTGAAGAGACGTCTTCATCTAAAAATATCAAAAATCCGAAGTGGCAGATCAGAAATCGGACAAATCGGTGCATTGTCTAGTTACAGCTGCATGTAGCAGTGAAAAAATGGTTCCAATTATAATCTTTAAAAAGGTTTGCAGATAAATAACTAAAATGATTTAATTTAGACGACGACACACAAGCTTTGACAATAGTTGTAATACTTTATACTGCAGCTTACTTTAGATGCCTTAAAGTGCAACAAACATTTTTCAGTTTCCTCACTAGTGTTTGAGCCATCTGTTAGAACTCAGATTGGACAAACTTGTCCTGACCTCTTAGTATTTCTGACTGTTACTGATGTCACATGAGGAGAATAAATTGAGAAAAATTTAAATAAATAAAGGTTTGGCAGAAAACCTTGAGCATTGATGCAATAAGGGGAAAGAAGACTCTTCTTGTAACAATAATGCATGAGGGTAAAAGGGAGATATAGCCTTTTCCAGAGCAAATGTGAAGCTTCCTCACTGATTATTTGAGGATGCAGATTAAACATTCAAATCACATTGGCTAACAATTCATTTTGAGCCATGCAAGTCACACTAAAGCAATCCTATTTCAACCTAGGAGGAAATACTGTAACATCTGTGTCTCATTCTTGCATCACACATTAAGAACATTTTTCAACCACTGGTGCAAATTTGCCAAACATAATCGGTTTACAACCGCTCCACTCTCACTTCCACAACTTTTAATGCCCCCTTTTTTTATTTTACTGAATAATGATGTAAAACTGTTATGAGTTGAAGCATTCGGTGAAAGACTGTTACCATAATTTACAGAACAAACAACCCACTGAGGACAATTAGGTGGTGCTGACGTCTGGTAGGACTCAATTATAAGGCATGAAAATCTAAATCAGCAGAGTCCATCTGCATCACATCCTGCTTCTTCTAACAAATTGCTGCTCACTGATTTTATTTTCTGTCTCCTTCTCAAACGTATCTTTTGGTGCAATTCGCAACATGTTGAGTCCGGAGTGATCAATCAGGCCGCCGCTCTGTGTTTTATACACATGGGGCAGCTGGACAGACGGGCAATTAAAGAATAATTAGGGAGTCTTCCATCCAATCTGAGCCTGGAGCAGCATGTGGGTGTGTGCTGCAGTGTTAGTGTATTTACAGAAACAGGCTGATGGCTATCATATTGTGTGAGAGCGAGAAAAAGAAACAAGGGGGAGCAGTGGGGGCTACTGGAGTGTACGGAGGGGTGGGGGTAAGTGGTGGCAGAGGGGCCTCGTTAGCTGATGCAGGCTAGATAATCGGATTTTGTTAAAGAGAGGGAAAGTGTGTGTGAGGTGTGTTTGGGGTGTGTTTGAGCGGGTAGAAAGGCAGATGGGAACAATATGGTCAGACTGCGACCTGTACACACCTACATAAAACATAAACACACACACACCCTTACAGTACATCTATAATGCATGGGATATTTATGAGCATCCTAACTCCTTTAAAAAAGCTCTGGCTAAGTACGTTGTGTGAGGAAAAGCATCCAAAGTCTGCAGCAGAAGCAGAGAGGAGGAGACCCAGAGGGTTGTGTCAGTCCCACATCTACTGAAAAGTTAATGTGAAACTAACTTTAAAACCCTCCTGTCTGCCTCCTCTCTCTGTTGCATCTCTTTCTTTTTCTCCTCTCTCTCACACACACACGAGCGCACCCCTACACACACACACGGACACACGAAGAGAGAAAAGAGGGAGCCTCTCATTATGAAAAGAGCCAGCTGGAACCTCTCGCTCTCTTGTCCTCTTTTTCTTCTCTTGTTTTTGTCTCACCTACTGTCATATTCTGGACATCATACCGGGAGCCTCTTTCTCTTTGGCATGCCTCCTTTTATCCCTGAATCTCAAAGAGCATCTTTTAATACCCAGTGCTCACGTCTTTTATTTACAACAGAAGCTAAGGATTTGCAAGTTGGCGATATAATAAACCAAAGAAGAAAGGGGGACGGAGGGAGAGAAGAAATGAAAAGAAAAAACACTGTGCTGTACGACAGTCAGCTATAACCCCAGTTTTTTAAGTCACCATATACTATTTTTTTTTTATATATATTACCTGCTTGTCTCTTTTGCTAATCCAAACACAACTCTTGTAAAAAGTGATAGATTGATGTAACTCAGAGAACTGTTTACCTCTGCATAATACAGCTAGGGGTCCAAGAGAGGTGACTTAGACTTCAGACTGCATATATTACAGTGATGGATCATAAAACCCCGCATCAACACTGCCACAGGAAGTGTACAGAAGATTATTCTGAGCCAAACATAGGAAAGGGCAGCGCACACACAAAGTGGTGCCTGATGAACTATGAATGTCAGTGTGTGAGTGGGGGTGAGTGTGTGTGTGTGTGGTCCAAAACTCAGACAGGATTAGTGGCTTTGAAAGTTGGCAAAGCAAACAGTGCTGGGAGACACAGCTTCAATGTCATGAAGGACTTAATCACCTACAGTATGAGGTAATGAAGCTAACAGCAAAAACACAAGCAACTTACAGACATTTTCACATGATGTCAATCAGAAGCTTCAATGCATTTCATTGGGAAATTATGTGACAAATCAAAACAAATACTACATAATTGTGAAGAAGAAAAAAAATAAGACATGGTTTTCATATTCTACAAATTAAAGTGCTAAAAGCTGTGCTGTCCATATTTGGCAAATCAATGTCAATATTTTGTAGAGCAAAATTTCAAGTCTTGCCACAAATTGTCATCTAGGGTTTGAATTTTAACTGGAGAGTTGCAACATTGGGTAATAATAGGTTAAGATTTTTGTTGCAACTTTGTCAAAGAACGAGTTGCTTGAAAAATCTCTTTGGCTAAATAAAAAAAAGTCTAAGAGTGCAAGTCTCTCTTGAGGTCTTTGCAATTGTTCATCAACTATTAATAGATGGAAAAATCATTCTAAATATACTGAAAGAGCTGCTGATCAGTCGAAAGAGTTGAATACTGGAAGTTGCATCATGCTTTTCTGATTACCACATGCTGAAATCCACTCAGCTCTCTACGACATCGTTTCTTCTATATTTCACTCAGTTTGCTGTGCTTTGAATTTTTTATCATGGCTTTTCCATGTTGTGACTTAGCAACTCTTTTTTGGTATGCAAGTGTTGTACTTTTTACAGCTGTAAATAGCTGCCTTTTCTTTTCTATTTAAACAGATTTGCCCAGTTAAATTTATGCTAATGAAAACTAATATTCGGAGGTGCATTCAGCTGGAACTGAGACGAAACACGTTTCTCAAGCTTATTTTTAAAGCAAGAAAGCCTAGAATATTTTTGATTTGAAGCCATCAGAGGATGAAATTGATTGTAAGACTATCTATTTACTCTAACAAAGAAAGTAGCAGAAGCACAATGCAGTTTCACTTCCACAAACAAAATGCTGGCATAGCCTGTGCACAAATCTTTATAGCTAAGGATCAAGTCATCTTCCCCTTATCTAGCCAGCACTGACAATTTCCTGTAAATATTAAGGACTGGAGCAGATTCAAATCTTGTTTTTATGGGCCTCCTTCACTAAGTGCTCACATTAATCTGCTTGCCATGCCATATTGCAACAGTATGACAATACAGTTTGTTTAGGGAGTTTCATTTTTGCAGGCAAACCTGATCTATCTCAGACATTTATCCCAAAGGTGGAGACATAATGGAGTAAAACAAACACTAAAGTGTCCCTGTGTGTATTCTGTAAGTAAATTCAGTGATTTTCCTTTAAGTTGCAAAAACTCACAGCATCCCAAAGACGGTTGTTTACTGTATTTACAGATAAGAAAGAATAAAAAATGAAATGTTATTATGTAATGTTTAAGTATCCGGAATCAAATTCAAACTTCATTGGTGATTTCCTCTTGAATCTCCTAAAGTTTGAGTAGGTGTCAATTTGAGACAGAAATAAGCATGGGTTTACACCACATGGCACATATGTGCGTGTGAGCTGGGTTTGTGTGTGTGAGTCAGGGCCTTTCCGGGGTAGTCTCCCTCTGTCAGGGTGGGACCTTGTAAGGCAAGGAGTCCATCAACGCCTGAGTGATGAGGCAGGAACAGGTGCAGCGCTGGGGAACGGCAGCTGCTAGGAGCTCCAGACTCAATCGGCCAACCAACAATGAGGGCCACATAGAGAGCAGCATGGGAGAGAGTGAGAAACCTCGAGTCACACAGATGACAGACAAACAGCAAGACGGGAAGTAACATGGTTGGAAAAAAAAAGTCATACCGTTTGGAGAATAAGGCTTTTAGTGACCAAGGAGACAAAGACACAGCTAATGAAAACAAGCTAGACGTCTGTCCTCTTGGAAGGGTGTAAAGGTAATTGCATCCTAACATGATGCATGCAGATATGTCCACTGATGACTTTATTGTTCTCTAAATGTTGACCTCTAAGATAAAATTACTGGTTACTCTATTTAGAATTGAACAGATGTTCACCAAAGTCGTAGGCTGGAAGCACAACAAATACGGAGGAAGAAAGGAATTTAATTGAGGGTTGTCAGTTCAATTTATTAAAAATAAACAAAAATAATCAGATTTTATTCTGATGCGAAATAATTTAGAGTTTGGAATTTATTATTAATACATTATCTTTTCCTTCAACATAGAAAGTACTCCTGGTTATGCTTCTTAAAGGACAAAGGAAATGACGGAGCCATGGATTAAAATATGCTGTCACACAAAGGTGCAATTGATGGTTAACAGAGTATAATATGTATTAGCTGAACAAAGTATAGTCAGTAGTAGATGGCAGGTTGAATATGTAGTCTGCTGAGGAAAACTAGGAAAGTTATTTTTTTTCTGAAAGAAAGAATATAACTGTTCAACTGCTGTGATCTGCCACCATGCTTGTTTGTACCGTAAACATTGAAAATACTTTGCCAACGTACAAATCACAGGATTACTTGTATCCATTCATACCATTAACTTTGTGTTTTTTCTTTGTTTTATTTCCTGTAAACACATTTAGATTTATTTGTGTCTTTTCTGTCATTACTACCCAGCATGGATAAATGATCAACTGAATATGACTGTATTGTATTTTAAATTGGTTTGAACTGGGGCCATTAGAGCTGACTCTAATTATGACTTAGTAAAGTATTAATAAGGAATATTAATGACTCATTTTTAGCTTTTCACTATGACTTGAACAACAAAATAAAATAATTCTAAAAGCGTTAAAGTGTAATTGATATTTCTTAAAATAATGTTTTGCAAAATGATTGTAAAGAAAAATTACACTGAAAATTGTACCATCAACTGAAAAGAAAACAAAGAGAAAGAAAATGTAAAACTCAGGCCATCTTAAAAGATATTTGTTGATAAAAATAGTCATACATTTGTCAAAGACCATAAAAATAAGTCTGACCACTGATCTAATAAATGTCCAATATCCTGAAGCACTTACAGCCTCATCCAGTTCTTTTCGTAGATAGATTCCACACACAGTAAACAATAACATAAATTTCTCTCTTTTGGCAGACAATTACAGTAACTATGGCTGTAGTCTCAACTATTTCCTATGTGTCCTATGTGTTTTATACAGGAGCCCTTTGCAAACCTTCCCCATGACAGATTCATGCACAGTTGAGACCAAATGATGTCATATAACCAGATACTAAACACTTTATGAAAGGGTACAACTTTGTTTTTGCACTGATTGACACTAAATCTGAGTTTATTTTCTTTTTCATCTAAATTAGAACTACTAAATTATTTCTGCTGACTAAATGTCAGAAATATTTGGTAATACAAACATTCATTTTCAAAAACAGCATGAGAAGTTTACACTGACATTACCTTAAAGAAGTTACAAAAGGTAAGATTATGAAGTCATGTCTTTGTAAGCTTAAGTTAATTGCCAACATTCATAATGTGACACAATATTGTAATTTGATTTGATCCAAATGTATTTATAAGGCATTTCTATCAAATGCTACAAAAAATATATGTAAACTTCTACAGTTTGGAAAAGTAACAAGACTTATCTAAAAAAATATCTTGTTATTCTGAAATTTTGCTAATATAAATAATTTGTGGGCGTCTTCACTGAATATAAAACAACAACAAAAAAAAACATATACTGATTTCATGTCAAACAGCAAGAATTTAGAAATCGTATTATAATGTTTGTAACTATAGTTTTAATTTGATGTTTTATGGTGTTTTATGGTGAACTGTAATTTAGGATGATGTGTACAATTCCCTGCTTCTTCTCCAAAAACAGAAACTTGATGTTCTGAATCTTAAGACTCTCTGAACATCCAGTAAATCCTTATAAACTTGTTCACTCAAACACCCACGGATTAAGTAAAGTGATCATCAGAAGAGTCCTGGAGACGAAAACTTTTTTTTGAAGATCTTGGCTAAGTAGAGCATTGACAGCAGCACTCTAAAGTCCCAATTACAGCAATCTGAAATTCAGCTTCAGATTTATGAATCTTATCTGATACCCACAGGCCCTTTAAAAGCCTCTCTTCTCATAACCTTGACTGGATGGCAAAGATTAATGTCCGTCATAGACGATATCTGGGCCTCTAATTGGAGTCAAACAGGATTACATGTTTAGTTCTCGCATGTCAAATAGACGTACCCTCATTTTCAGTGGATTTCCTGTATTTTATGAGGGCAAATGTCATATCTGTGTGTCTTCGGAAGCAGGATTGTTGATTAAAGGTGAGATAAAAGGATTCTGGCTATTACTCTGATGCCACCTGCTAACTCCTCCCCACAATTACAGGATAAATGACGGTCTGCTCGTCTTCCTGTCTCTGCTTGTACCGATGCTGCCTCAAGTAAAAATAAAATTCACACCTGGGACCCTGCAGTCACACACAAATTCACGTAGTTTTCACAGTTATACCTGAAGCCTATCAGACTTTTTATCCTGTTTTCTTTTAATATATTGATATTTGAAGAAGTTCCTATGTGATGTCTTCACAAACACAGAAGATAAAACCTGATATGCCTGAAAATTCAATCCCATATAAGTTAAGGCTTCGGTATCCTTTTAATGTTTGGGTTTAGTGTTAACTTAATTTTTCTATTCTCTTAGGCTGCACTTTTATAGCTCTTAGATCAATCCCCTTGGTTAAAATCTGTTTCATCTTCTGTGTCTGAAGTGCAAAACACACTTTCAATGGCACCAATTTGATTAGCACTTAAAACACGTTTTACTTTATGTGGATTTAGAGGTCGTGCTTCGTTTTAAACAAGTGAAATGAGACGAAGGCTGGGGCAGAATGGAGCAGGATGGAGAGAACACAGAAATGAGTTGGGAAGGTCAGATCTTCTCGGGGACTTGATGTTGACGTAATGCAGCTGAGTCAAACACAAGCCGATTTGCAATGGGCTGAGATTGCGTCAGCAGTCTCCCCCTACTGCCATAAGGCTCCACGACGTTCACATTCTGCATTAATGCTGTAAAGCAGGGCGAAAGGGGAATGCAGTGTTTAATGACTCTGCAAATGAGTGAACAGCAGTACCCCCCATAAGGTACCATAAGGCAAGAAGATTTTAAAATATTCCCCAAAATTTGGTGACTTCTCCTTGACAAACAGATGTACATAAACAATGACATGAGGCTACAGAAGTAGTAATAACCCCCCAGCAACAACGATCATGTGCACTGATGACTGCAATATGACATGACTGTCTAATCATCATACCAAAGGTAGTTCAGTGATACACCAGCCCCAATGAGGCTCAGTGGTGAACAAGAGAAGCGAAGGCTGACCCATGGTCCAATCTAACAGACAAGCTAGTGTAGCTCACATTGCTGAGGAACCTTATTGTCAGTTTAAACAGTTCATAACAGTTTATAAAATATGAGGTTACATAGCCACAGACTAATCAAGGTGCCCTATGTTGACCCTTGTTCACTGCTGACATGCCAACAAAAAGTATGAGCACAATAAATGGAGCATGAAGAAAGGAGGGAGGTATCCTGGCCTGATGAATCATGTTTTCACTTCAAACAGGTTTCAGCCACTTGAGCCTCCACAGCTAAGTGGATTTTGGCAATATTTTTTAACAAAGTTATGGTAACAAAGGTTTTCAGGCTTCACGAGTTTTTAATTCATGGAACATTTCCATCTGATTTCTGCAACAAAATGGCACTGAAAGTAACATTAATATTTTTAGATGTATTTTTCTTATCAGGTTGAAACAATTTTATGTGGTCTTTGTTTTACATTTCACAGAAGAAATTTTTATCTCTTCTCTTTTTGCAACATTTTTACAATGTGTTTTATTTAAAAATCTAAAAATACATTTAAAAAATAGCAAATTTGGTAGAACAGATATATATATATATTACTTTTTTAAGACATTAACTTGGGCTCCAAATTTTCCAGATCTCAATCCAGCCATGCATTTGTGCAGGACATTGGGAAAATTTGGAATCTCCAAGGTATTCACTACTTCCAAGTCCAAAATAAATATGGCTGCCTGTGGCAAACATAGGGCTGTTAGTTTTAGTCAAAAAGATGTGCTGTCGGTTTGAATTTTACTAACTTGGTAACACACCAATGTACGACCTCTATTAGTAAGAATGTTGTTGCAGTGTTGCAAGGTAAGACATGCCATCACTAGACTGGTCATGCAAATAGTGCTTGTTTTCCAAATTGAACCTGAAATACTGTGAAGCTCAGTAAATTGTCATTCCCAGATCTCTGACTTCAATGACATGAGTTAGGAGTGTGGGTTTTGTTTCCTGTAGGCAGTAGGGATTGGCACTGGGTCTGCACTGCAGTAGAGGGCAAAAAGGTAAGATCACAGCGTGTGTCACTGTGACTGATAAATCACAGCTTTACGACTTGTGTGCTCTATCATCTCATGGTGGTTTAGGAGCTCAAGACAAACAGTGTGAAGTGGACTACAAGGTTGGCCCGTCATGCACTCTTGTCCACTGAGAAATTCCCCCTCATCAGTCTTGCTGCCCTGGCAACGGGGTGAGAAGTCAACTCCCTTCAAACAGAAGAGTTTGCAGCTACGCAGTAAATAAGAGGATTTGTACGTGCGTGGGAGAGGGAGTGTTTGCCCTCTTCGGACATAAGCGTGCAAGTGGGAAGGTGAAAAAAGGAGAGATGGAAGACAGGGAGAAAGAGTCCACAAGAAGAAGATAAATCCGCCTGATGACACTGCAGTCTACTGTCCTCCCTGGAGCAAGCAACAGTTGTAAAAAATAAAAAATAAAACAAAAGAAATAGACTCAAGTAAGAGATTAAAAATAGAGAGAAGAATGTATGAGTCTGGGGAATTTTAGTGCTGTGTAAGCACTCCTAGAAAGGTTGCTTTGATATATTGTCTTGGTGATAGAGCAAAGTGTCCTTCATCATTTGAATTAGCTAAGTAAAACCCTGCTCATCTCTCACACTGAATTTCTAAGTCATTCATAATGCTAATACATTTCAGTTGATGCAATCTGCATGCACTGACTGACTCCATTTATAGTGACTAAGATTTCCCAAAAGGCAGAGGGAAAAAAGATACACTCGCCAGTTACTTAGTTAGATGCACTTATTCAATTGCTCATGCTCAAATAGTGAATCAGTCACTCATATGACAGTAACTTCAGTAATTATAGTCTAATGAACATAGTAAACATAGTTATCTGAAGCTGAAACCGAGGATCAGAATGAGGACAAAGGGAGATTTAAGTGACTTTAAATGCGTCGTGGCAGTTGGTGCAAAATGAGCTCATCTGACTACATCAGGAACTGCAGATCTCCTGGGATGTTTACGCACAATCCATCCATCAGGTTTACAGAGAATTGTCTGAAAAAGAAATAGTATCCAATGAGCAGCAGTTGTTTTTGATGAAAATAGTCTTCTTGATGTCAGGAGTCTGAGAAACTTAAGACTGTCTGAGTTTATAGAAAATAGGTCAAATAATCACTTTTTGCAAGAAGATAGAAGATGCATAATCCACGTATCTTCACTACAAGATACGTGGATTAATTTAAAACAAACCAGATGGACAACATCAGCAGGAAACCACATTGTGTGTTACTTCTTTCAGATAAAATAAACTGAAGCTCCAATGTGCATGTGGTCTCCAAAATTAGACAATGACAAAAAGGATGGTTTGATCCTGGTTTGATGAGTATTGATTTGAGTCGTAACATTCAGCAAGAAAGCATAGATTCCTCTTAACCATTGTTTTCAGTACAGATGACAGCAGTGCTATGGTGTGGAGGATATTTTCATGACACACTCCGGGCTGCATAGAACTGACAATCCAATGACCTCCACTGTCACTCAATCTTAGTCCATGCCTTTTTAACATGTGGTGGAAAAGGAGATTAACATTTTTAACTTACAACCAAGCAATCTGATGAAATGAAGACAGTACAAAGGAAAATTAAAATAAGGAATGATTCACATTGTTGTATTTGTGCCTCTGCAAATTATGGCAAAAGGGAGTGCAACCCAGTATGATGAAGGTGTACGTAATAAAGTGGCTGGTGACTGCATAAATGTGAATAACACACAAGAATGGATTAAAATATAAACTAGAATTTTATAAGTCTATAACTCAAAATGAACCAAACATAAAGCATCTCCAATTACAGCAAACCACCTAGTCTTGGCTGGCTTTCATTTTTAGGGAGAATTCAATTTGGAAAAAGATTGAACAGGACAAAAAAGTGTGTCTGTGTGTGTGTCCTGACCGACCTAGAAAGAACCCAATCAGTGGATGTCACTAAAGGGGCAGAGATGAGAAAATGTGTTAATATTTAATGTTTTGGGGGCCCCAGAATCAGGGCCTCCACTCTCTTTTGCCGCAGGCCCTCCAATTACCATATTCTATCCTGTTCTACCCACACGATCTCTTTCTTGCTTTTACTCTCCTTCCTTGAAACGCATCTACAGGCAAAAAAGGATGGAAAAGGACCAAGGAATGGAGAGGATGAAGAGAAAAAAATGACAGGAATAGTTTGTTGAACAAGGTTTTTTTAGGGACCAAGGTAAGGTAGCCAAAAGGTTTCGCAAGACTGCATACATATGCAGAAGAGAAATGAGAAAGCAAAACTGAAACAAACAATAAGGAGGAAGATGAAGTGAGCGAATACAAAAGTCCCCTGTGCGTTTTCAATTCCACTCTGCCTCTACCCATTTATCAAAGTAAATGAATTGCCTTAATGGGCCACAATAATATGCAGTGTTTGGCAGAGGTAATCTGCCTGCATATGTTGCCGCTAATCTTGCTGGTGCCTATAATGGGCTGTCCTAATGAGTTGCATTCAGTGATGGAAGTGGCGGAAAACACTATAAATTGCCCACAGGACCAAAATAAAAGGTAAGACAGCAAAGGGAAGATGATAGAGGAAGGAATTGCAAATCAAAAAGAGAAAACTGGTTTATCTATCTGTCTCACATTTTGAGAAAAATGTCAACAGCCCTCCTAGTCATTAAGCATGTTGTTCTTTCATTGAGTAACGTTAAAAATCTGTGAAACTATTGAGCTACCTGCTGTTATGCACAGACTCCATAAATATGTATGTATATTCTCAATTTATCTGCATATAGTTAGAATTATTGCTGCCAATTTATGTTCTCTGTTTTTCTTCTTTCTAGAGAGGGTACCCCTGGTCTAGTGTTTCTATGTTTAGTTGGGTCTTTTTCATGGAAGAAGCCATGGCACATACAGCAATGGGTGCAATTTCTACCTTCATTTTCCCCATTAATATTATCCCTGGTTTAGTGACTCTGTGTATCTATTTTCTGGTGAGAGACATTGGTGAAGGTAATACTCTCAATAACTTTACAGTGCTTTTTTTTTCTGTATGTAAT
The DNA here is from genome assembly GCF_001444195.1 of Xiphophorus couchianus. Classification (NCBI taxonomy): domain Eukaryota; kingdom Metazoa; phylum Chordata; class Actinopteri; order Cyprinodontiformes; family Poeciliidae; genus Xiphophorus; species Xiphophorus couchianus. The sequence continues at coordinate 7,484,741 of NC_040230.1, forward strand.
TTTAGTCCTCTCAACCTTGAGTCACTCCCTGCAGATGGTCTCTGATACTAAACCAGATTTTTCTTGTCAAAAATGATGATTTTTTTCTCCACTGCAGATACAGGTTTGTTCAGGGTGTTAAACTGATATGAGTCAACAACTAAAAGCAGTCAGCTGCGCTTTCTTAAATTGCTTTTTGCCACCAGCATTAAATGATCAACTGAACTTGACTGCATTGCACATTAATAATAATTAATTTAGTCTGTCCAATATGATCCAAATCTGGCTACATGATTATGATAGTTTTGTGTTTTGGTTATTAATTGTATTCAATTAAGTTTACATTTGGACTTAAATGAATTATACATGACCACATAAAGTTACATTTGAATCTATTTCAAAGTTTTTTGAGGAAATGTTTTGAATTTATTTTTGTGGTAGAAGTAAAGGAGTTTTATTCTATACTGGATAAAACTGTATTTACTGCAAGTGCCAGTATTATTCTTCTAAAAATGACTGGTACTCTCTACTGCCTTGTTTCCATTGAATTTGTGCAGTGTGCTATTTTATGATACAACAAATTCAGGAAAGTGTTTACATTGGGTTTATTTGGGCAGATGGAGTTCAACCCAAATGGCTAATGTTGCGTCTTTCTAGTGCAACGATAAACGTGACAAACTTGTATGTCTAGTGTTTGCTGCAAGCTGTGACGTTCTTCTATCCCACAGTCAATGGACTATGTTGTGTGAGACCAATAGCTTTACACTAACCTTACCATACAATTTTCTTAGGGACCTACAACTGAATTTGGCCCAGGAATGTTGTGGTACGGGTCAGTTGTATGGGCCATTTTACAATAGAAACAGACAAAATAGCATACCAAAATGCACCCATCCCTGTCTTACCACTCAGTAGAAATGAGGTAAAAACCTTGGTGGTTAATGCTTCTATTTACTGTGGAGTACTTTAAATTCAGTTTGTGAGATGTTCTGAAAGGTCAGTGTTTTGTCGATTTTACATTTTGATTAAATGCATCACAAAAGAAAAGGAGCTGCAATGCTCAAATATTTCTAGAATAAAAACATTTGACTCCATTTATAAAGGTTAGTGTATTCAATATTGAAAACCTTTTATTTTGGGATGATTTCATAGACATGTAACTGGAGTGCTGAGACAGGAAGGAAAATGTTCTGAGCTAAAAGAATCTTCAGTCATATTGTCCTTTACAGCATCTAAGTGTATTAGTTTCCATTTCTCTACTGCACAGAATTGGACAACCATATTTTCCTTACTTTAATTCCAGTGATTACCTTTCTCTAAAATTGGAAACGTTCAGTAAACGTCAAAATATGCATTTATTTCTCATGCAGATTATTTGTTCTTAGAAATGAATTAGAATAGTCTGAGCTTCCAGTCTGACAGGATTTTTTGGGGGGAAACTCACTTGAACATTCATCACAATCCAGTTTCCTACACAATCGTCTCCACCAGTCAAAATAAAAACTGACACTGCAGCTTGAAGCTTGGTAAAGAGTTTTGCAGTTTTATTACTAACTGATTAGACACAGCTAAGAATCTCCATCCTGACGTCAACTATCCGCAGAGCATTACAACCTCCAATGTGGTTTCAGTGGTAACTATGTGGAGTTTAGAAAGGAAGCTACAAAGCTACACTGGTGGTGCAAATTTATAGATTCAGCAAGTCTTTGTTAACAAACTACTTCGTCAGGACGTGTTGTGATTCAACTTTGCAATGTTGTCAATCTTAACATGAGCTTGAATTTGATACTGAATAAAAATACATTACAATTTTTTAAAAAAGACATTAAAGCCCAGGTTCAGGCTCTGAACAGCATATGAGTGCAAACCACACAAACAAAAAACCTCAAATATAAAACTTTAATTGGTTTTGGATGAAGTTGGCAAAAATTAGGTTTAATTTGCATTCCTCTTTCCCTTTATTTCCCCTTCTGTGACTTTATAAGGCCAGCTGGTATACAACCTCAGCATACCAAAAAACTGATATGCGCTCAAAGTATAGACAGGACCCTTAAGTCAGGAAGGATAAAAAGGATAGCAAAGCTGACTTAATAGAAATGAGTGGATAGACATTACAGCTAATCTCACTAAAAGGGTTAGGACAAAGTGCTGCTGCCTCTGCTGTCGCTCTCGTTTCCCCAATAGATCTATTCTTGAATCAATTCATTCTGCAAGCCATTTCCAAACATGCTGTGCAGATAAATACTCTGCATTAAAATAGCTCTTTAGTCCATTTGATGTAATAAAAACCAACTCCATTAGCGGATGTCCATATGTGAGTGTGTGTGTGTTTCCAAAAATATAACAGGACAAGTAGTGTTAGGTAGAAAATAAAAAAAATTAAAAAAGACAGACACTGTGATAGAGAAAGTGAGATTTGCGATAGGCAGTAGAGTGCGGAAATGGACAAGGTGCATTACGTGTTTGTCTGTAGGTCAAATATCACTGGCTGTGCTGCCAATTCTCAGTGTATTTTAATACTAATGAAACTGAAGATGAATATCTATGGGTAACCTATTCACCAGCTCATACTGCTCCAACTCTAAACAGCTAAATCACACATACAAACATCGATATCTACTTTTCACCTCTCAACATCTCTTTCTCAACCACAGTCTCCATCTGTAATCTTTCTTTTTTTTTCCCCAGCTCTCACCTCTTGCTGAATTGTATCACCGAAGTGTTTGGTTGGTCTGACAAAGAGGTCTCTCCCTGCATGGGTGGGTTACACAAACAATGTGAGATGAGGTAAACATAAAGAGGGCCTATGGGTAAATAGCAAAAATGTTCTGGCTCTCTAACCATCTCTCTCTTTAATGGAGCAGGGAGCAATATGATAGAATTGTAAAGATGACTGCTTCCTGCTTCTTCTCATTCTGCATGTAATCAATCATGTTTACATCAGATGCAGGTATAACAATTCATCACGCTGGTTTCACAAGACAGGACAACTAGCTGATAGTAAAAATGACTAAGTTGTGATTGCAATCATTTAAACACACACTAAATTGTGACTGTAAGCTTAAGATTAATAATTTATGATAAATTCAGAACTGTACTGCAACAGGAAATCTCTTTAAAGAGTTTTAAGACCTACAGGTATATTTAAATAAACTAGATAACTAAAAAAGGAATGCATTTTAATACTTTTTGAACAGATAACAGTGAAAACAGAAGATAAATCAGACAAATAGTCATGCCAGTTGACATGCAATTTCTCACAGTTGAAAAGCAGCAAGAAGATAGAAGATCTGATGACTTCTTGTTCTGTCTCATACATATCAACATTTAAGCAACATTTAAGCATCCCCAAACCAGATAAACTTCCATTCAAAAAGCAAAACTCAGACAGATTAATTCCACAAAATGATATATCTCACTTTTATAGAAATAAACACTTTTATTGTGTTTATTTTTGTTAATTTTGATTGCCATGGCTTCTCTGCTAATGGAAAGACTGCGAGGGTTTGCAGTCTACCCTCTACTGAGGGTTTCACAGGAAAAAAAAAACTGCCAACTGCCCTGCAGTTTTATATTTGCTAATATTCAGTTCTTCTTTTGGTTTTCAGTTTTATTGTGATCTATAATCTTTCCAAAGGCCAATTTGAAGCTTATTTTCACAAACAAGAGTGAAAATGATCCTATTTAGTATAATTCTACCCACCTTGGCCCTAATTGCAATTTCAGCTCTGCTCCAGCTTGTATGTATTTTCCATAAATCATTTTGGCTCTACTTCAGTTAGAATTGCTCTGTCTGCATTTTCTGTATCTGTTGCATCCTCTTCCAGGGTCTCTCTCCTCCCCTTGCTTGTCTCTCATTCACTGTCTGTTGCAGTGCTGAGTAGCACTCTGCCCATCTCATTTAGAAGCAGCCCTCCCTTCTCATCTAATGAGGCTTCAGCTTGGCAGAAAAGGGAGAAAAGGCAGAGAGAGGAAACCAGCTGACAGCAGTTCCCTCTTGAGTTTCTTTTCCAATACCCACATGGGATTATGTTAGAGAGCTGGAATAGGGGAAAATGGTGGAACAAATGGATATCCACTCTTCCCCATTAGCCTCCATTATCTGGAAGCATCATTTCATAACTAGTGACTAACAAGGCCGCAGTGGATGTGCCTGTACCAGTGTTGTAGGTGCAATTGTGCGCCTCAGTTGGACCAGGATACACAAATCTGGTGCGGACAGCTCAGAAACCAGTGTGAATCTGCCCTTCTTTGTGCCCAAGCTAAAATGCGAGAGCGCTTACTGAATAAAGAGGGTCTTATAAGGGGGTGAGGGTCCTCCTTAGGGGCCCAGTCAGTCGGGCATGACAAGCCAGTGCCGCTGTAATGAGATAACAGGCCACTGGTGTACGACTTGATTCATTCCTCCTTTCTTTTCTTTCTCTACATCCCTTATCCTTTATGCTGTTTTCTTATCCACCCATTGCTCTATTTTTTTATACAGGCCATCATGCTCAGCAGGCTGGTAAAGCCTGTGTGTAAGGGACAGATAGAGGGATAAAGAGGAATGGGTAAACCCAGTGGCAGGGAGATAGGGTGAAGGGGAAAGACAAGGGCACAGGGGTGTGAAAGTTAGAGCTTCAGAAGGAGCATGCCCCTTTGTGTGTGTGCGTTTCTGGAAATATACTCTAGCAAATGATAAGAGCTCGGAAATCTTAAATTCAAAGAAGGGAGATAGGTGTAATCAAGAGACAGACATATGACGGGTATACAATCACCAGCTCTGTGAAGGCTGAGCAAAGCCAACCTTCAATCCTCAAATATCAGAGAATTACCACTGCTATTTGTGAAAAAGAATTTCCAAAAACATCAATGTCTAGATGTGCAAAGCTGGTAAAAAAATATATAACAAATAGCTGTACCTAGCTTGTTTTATCGTTAGCTAATTGCCATTATAACTTTCTCCAGTTGAACAGAAACAAAACTGAAGTTATTATTTTTGGACCTAAAGAGGAACGATCTAGAGTCAATGCACAGCTTCAGTTATTACAACTGAAAACCAGCGATCAGGCCCGAAACCTGGGAGTAGTGATGGACTCTGACCTGAACCTCCAGAGCCACATAAAGACAGTTACAAAGTCGGCCTTCTATCACCTGAAGAACATTTCCAGGATTAAAGGACTAATGTCTCAGCCAGATCTAGAGAAGCTCATCCATGCATTCATCTTCAGTCGTATTGATTATTGCAACAGCGTCTTCACAGGTCTGTCCAACAAATCAATCAAACAGCTGCAGCTGATCCAGAATGCTGCTGCTCGCGTTCTCACTAAAACCAGGAAGATAGAGCACATAACACCAGTTTTAAAGTCCCTCCACTGGCTCCCTGTAGCTCAAAGAATAGACTTTAAAATACTGTTGTTAGTTTATAAATCACTGAACGGCTCAGCACCACAATACATTAAAGATCTGCTGTTGTTGTATGAACCTTCCAGACCTCTCAGGTCTTCCGGTTCTGGTCTGCTCTGCAACCCCAGAACCAGAACCAAACGAGGAGAAGCAGCTTTCAGCATCTATGCACCACAAATTTGGAACAAACTTCCAGAAAACTGTAAAACAGCTGAAACACTGACCTCTTTTAAATCTCAACTAAAAACCCACCTGTTTAGAATTGTATTTGAAATGTAATCAATTATGGAACTTGACTTAATGCTTTGTTTTGATTATTGATTCTATATTGCATTGTGTTTCTGTGTTTGTAATGATGTAAAGCACTTTGAAATGTCTTGCTGCTGAAATGTGCTATACAAATAAAATTTGATTGATTGATTGATTGATTATAATAGCATTGTCTGCAATACAAAAATATATAGACAGACTGCTTGGATGCCAACACTCGATTTTCTGAATGTTTCTGTTTTTGTGACCAAAGTGCAACAGCTCACAAAGAGTAGTGGGAACATTATTATGAAGTTACAAAAAAGAAAAGCATAATCACACATTTCCCAAGATATTGTGTGACTATACACTGGTAATATGTGCGTTGACACAGAAGGTTTGAATAGAAATGCACCCCTCACATTTTTGCTTCTAAAGCATTTAAAAACATGACAAAACGCAAAAATTTCAAGTAGTAGTCATACTTTAGCGCACTACATATAAGTGCCTTTTTGTCTCTAAGCAGCAATGATTGATGGCCTCAACTGGCCTCCTGGTATGATTTGCAGCTTAACTTTCTCACTTCCTCAATGATTCATTAGCATGCTTCTTCCTAAATCAATGTGTTCTTATCATACAAAGACCTATTTATAGTTGGGGCATACAGACGGCCAATGCTGAGATTTAATCTCAGTCACATGAGCTGACTTCCTGGCTATAAACACTAGCACCAACATTAAGGGCTGTCTGTGGACCCTAAATCCATGTTCTCCTGATTGCCACACAGAATACACTGCAGACTATAACACATACAAAGATACCTTTTAATACCCTTCATCCCACCCTCAGTTCCTTCCACCGACCCTACCTCTACCCCCACACGCTCTTTTTGCCTATTATGGTGGATTAACTTGTAATGCTTGGATGAACTTCAGTAAGTGGGGGGTACAAAGTCACACCTCGATACCATTGCTGGCAGGCAGGCAGATATGGTCACAGGACTGCTGGCACACACACATGGAGCCTTCTGGTCTATGGTGAGACACATGCAGGCATCAACACGCAAACACACGAATGCGGGTATACACACAGGAACCAGATTGCCATGCCACAACAGAAAGAAAGGTACAAAATCCAAACCAAAGCCTATATTAATCCCTATGATCCCTCAGAGATGGAATAATTCAGAGTTAATTACTATTCTCCTGCTTTGCCTCTTTTTTTTCTCCTTGATTTCTAAATCCACTATAGTCCCTCTTCCATCCATGAGGCAACCATTCAACTATGCTGTCTACAGTAGATTCTTCTTTGTCTCGGCTCTACAATTGTATTTATTTTCCCCCTGCTGCTCGCCTTGTGCCTTGGCAGACTCTTCAACACTTTGTCTTGACTGAGTGAAATGAGAAGCAAATATGGTTACCGGCCCTTCTGACACACACACACACCAACCCACGTAGAGGGTCTTGGCAAAAGGCAAATGCCGAGTCTGGCATCGAGGTTGTGTCTTTCTGGTTGGAGTTGGGAACCACAGCGAGTTTTATTAGAGTGAAGAGAGGCACCACATGGATGGTTGACTTCCTGGTAAGACTGGCTGAGAGACTGAGGGGTGGAAAGGCCCGCTAACAACCACCACACTGTGAGATGCTAGCTGTAAAGCAAAGAAAAAAATGTACACAAGCAACCAACAGTTATAGCTGTAGACACAGTAGCTGCACTCTCATTTGTATGCAGTGTGTGCTTTCAAAAAATCCTTCTGCCTCAAACCGATGCCAGTGGTATTCCTGAGCAGATAGCTCATTAGAGAGATAAAGCAACCTTATAATTTAACCTAATTTATAACTAAAAGTTTGCTGCATTCTCACTCTCATTGCTCTGCATTATCTTATGTCTCATCTGGCATTTTGTTGCATGGGCTCTACTTGCTTTAAGAAACATATTGAACAAAGAATGCATTTGCAACTCCCTGTTACTATTTTCTGCACCAAGACAGGCAAAAAGATAAGATGGAGACGAGGAAATGGAGTACTGGGGTAAATAGCTCTTACCTGTGCATAGGTATGGGTGACACACACACATGCACATGGCAAGAGACGGAAGAGAGTTAAGGTATTTGCCCAGTCATTCATCATGGTATAGGTACATTCTGTAAAACACACTAGAGGTAATAACTGCTTGCTATACACACTTGATTTAACCTTTCAGCATTCCTGGATAATTTGCAACATAATGGCACACCTGGCTTCTCCTAAACTCAATTACAGTGCCTTGCAGATGTACCCATACATTTGTCTCATTACAACCACAAACTTCAATCTATTTCTCTGGGATTTTATGTGATAGACTAACACAAAGAGGTGTGTAATTGTGAAGTAATGGGAAAAGGATACATCTTAAAAGTAGAATGCATTAGTGTGCAATATCAATATTGCTAATACAGTTGCAAGGTTTTCCGGGTGTCTCTGTTCAGACCGATTCATTTTTCAATCCCTATTTGCAAATAAAATCTCAAGATGAGCCTGTTTTGGTCAAACAGTTCATTTTAACTGGACCTCAAGCCATGATTATGCTTTGATTAGTCTGTTTGGGGTTGTTAGGTTGTTAGGCTGTGCCAGCACTTGCAGCAAACTGCAAATAGAACTTCTTCTAGCTTTCTTTCAATATTGGCTTTCTTCTTGCCACACTTTCATAAAGGTCAGATTGATCGGAGTACATGATTCGTAGTTGTCCTGACGGCAAACTCTTCCACCTGAGCTGTGGACCTCCACAATTCCTCCAGAGTTACCATCAAGCAAATATACCCCTGATCCAGTTCAGGTTGTGTCCATAACCACTATGACCCTTCATGAAGTTCTTTTAGGGGTGATAAAAGATTCAGATATCACATCCTCCCATTTTCATATATTCTGAAAATTTTCTGGATCTGCAAAATCGGATGAAGATGATAACTTTGCTCACAATTAAAGCACTGAATACATTTGGACATCATGTATGAGGATGGTGACACAGAACTCAACACTAGGGAAATCTCCCAGGGGAAATTCCCTGCAGAAGAAGACTGCCAGTTTTAGACCGAATCCCTTTGATTCTGCAGCCAAAGGAAAATGAGCTTTAAGCACACAGATCTTGGTAGATTGTATCATGTGACATAACAAAGTAATCTTTAATGAGGTTTTCTGGTTGTGTGTTTATAAGGAAAAAGGAACTTCTGATTAATGCTTAAATCTTAGGGTTTTGTTTTATAAATAAACACTGCTTCTCTTACATAATGAAATAATAAAAAGATGCAAATTAATTTTATTTACAAATTATAAGATTTTGGGAGGCAATTGATGGCACAGGGCTTTACTTAGGGGTATCAGAGTAAATGGGGAGGGGGAGACTACAAATGAGTGCGACATATTTGTGAACCATTAAAAAAATATGACTTTCATTTCATTTCACAATTATGTACTACTTTGTGTTGGTTTAGCATAAAATCAAAAGACAATAAATTGACGTTTGCGTCTATATTGTCGCAAAACATGGAAACGTTTGAGGGGCATTAAAAGTTTGGCAAGGCACAGAAACACAGAGTCATAGTAAATTAAGCTTATTCAGGGAATAATATCTTGTTCACACAGTCCGTTGATTTTAACTTAATTTATGAATCTATTACAAGCAGTGGCTTGGCTTTTGCTTCAGGGGATTGTTACCACAGTAATAGACATAGAGGTTATGGTTACAGCAAGACAGGCATTACACTTTGTAAAAGTAGAAATAACTGAGGAAGAGAGGGTCTTTTCTGGGGCATAGGAGGGTCAGACATTGGAATATTGCAAGCCAGGGGGCGAATAACTTAAGCAGCGGGTAGGCAGGCTATGGCTCTGTGGGTCACATTATTATTGATTGCCAGACATTATGAGGACAACATGGGAGTCCACAGAGACAGTGGAATAAATTGTGGCTTGACATCAAAGTCAAGCTGCTGACACTGAGCCTGCAGGGGACAGGAGCTACCCAGCGCTGGATTAGAGTTGGATACATACCTCTCAAGCCCACAGAGAGAGAGAAGAGAGGCACAAAAATAAACAGACAATGAGATCATTGGCCGCCAGTTACCTGATAAAATAAAGGTAAAGACTGAGCATGAAACGGAAAATGGCATAGCATAACAAGAGGAAATGTCAACCGCGGAAAATTCCAGCTCCACGCTTTGATTCCTTCGGAAGTCACTTTTTATAAATTCAACACTTTTCATACAACAGTGTCTTATTCACTGACACATCAAGGCTCACCAGAGACTTTTCCTAAGGTGCATTATTCCAGGCCTCATAAAATTCCAATCTGCTACCCCAGAACATTTCCACATTCATTAAATCTTCGTTTAATCATTATTCACAGCATGACCGATGATGATATTAGAAAAGAAATGGAAGACAACAGATGAAATAATTAGGCAAATGAAGCTGCGATATAAATATTCAATATTCAGTTTCATTTAAACTGATTTCAGGGACACACGTCTTGGGAGTCTGAGCGCATTGGAAATGAAGCGTCTGATAGGGGCGTGAGGTTAGCTGAAAGGATAACCACACGACTGCCCTGACATGACAAGGACACATCTAAAGAGTGGCTTTTCATCGTCTCTTGGCATCAGGCCTAACTCGCACTGCAACATGCGTCACCCCCTGCTGTGTGACTGACCGCACTTCCATCAAGACAGCTGTCAGACAAGATAGTTAACTGGAACTTTGGAGATATTATCTGGAATGCATCAAACTGAAACTAAAGAGACAAAACATGGTCACACATCACATGTCCTGACCTGCATCGACGTGCAGCTACAGGAGAGACAATGATAGAAATACCTTAGTGGAGGGGGTCGGAGGGTGCTGAAGAAGATGTGAGGTATGTGATGGGGGAGGTGTTGCAGGTGATGACTGCAAGGGTTAGTGGAAGAAAAGCAGACAGAAACAGTGGGGTGTCGCTACGCTTTGAGAAAGAGACAATGAGGAGTGAAGGAAGGGGTGAGGAGGCTTGGGAAATTATTATGACTGGATGAATTCAAATCCTTGGAACCAACAGAGTTCTGCAGTTCCCTTTAAAGTAAACACATTAGATTTGAGCCAATAATTGTTTCTTGTTTACTGCTCGAACAGCGCGTATGTTTTGCTGGCAAAAAGCAAAGAATAAAAAACTGTTATCAATTATTTCTTCACCCCCGAGTGCAAATTCAGGCCATATGCTCACATGTGGTCTCCCCTGAGGTCCCGCCACAGATTGGCCTGTGACCCTTTGAATTATGCCTACGTTTGCACCCACACATGCACAGGCAATAATTCATCCTGATGAACAAAAGGAAATAAATACACCCTTCTGCAAGGTTCACATTTTGCACTGACATTTTGTCAATACAGGTTACTGAAATGTTCCTCTTGTGGTGCCCCTAGAAAACTCAGCTCATGCCTCTTTAATGAGGCATGTTAAAAGGAGAGTTCAGATTTGTTTTGAGAGGTTCTGTAAAGTTATCAATAATAGTTCCCTTATCTGTAGTGGAACGATTTGTGTAACAGCGAGTTTGTAGAAAGTAGAAAAAAAAAAAAAAACATAATGCAGAGTTGTAAATGACTAACAGCAACGTACCCACACAAAAATGAATTTCAACTATTTAGAACAATTTAAGGTGAAAATGTTCACATTCATGTGATTCAATGCTATCAAACAATAAACACCTTCTGAAGAGACTTTTGTAAACTGTGTCGCGTGGTTGTACCCAGACCTACACTGGTTGAAGCTTCCTGCTATATAAATTTGCTACAACTACCCTGCCATCCACCACATGGGTAGCATTAGCCTGAAGGGACGTTTTAGGGCATTTATGACTAACTGCAGATGGATTCATCGAGATTTTGGGGTGTGGTAGCCACTGTTTTCACAGGTACATTGTCGCACAAATAGTTTAGCAGAGTTTGCCGTTCCTGATGCAACATCATCACACTTTGACAGCTTTGACTTTGTGTATTTTTGTCTCGATTTTAAATAAGTTGAGTCAACATTTCAGATGCCCCTATCAGACGCTTGTGTCACCATGTTCATGGCTGAATGATCAATCAAAGCAAAATCTATTCTGAGCTTTTAAAATACCAATTTGATGACTCCTTGTTAGAGGACAGATTTAAAAGATAATGATTCATCTGTCAGAAAACGGATGTCTCTTGAAGATACCACATTGAGAGAAACAATGCATTTACAAAGTCTGAAAAACACAAATGATCATGTGAGGATTGATTGAACCTAGTCAGTATAGATGAGAAGCCAGACAGACACTGAAGGCGGGAGAGTGTGGAAAGAAAAGCACGCAAGTGACAAAACTGGCAGAGAGACACAAAGTCAAATGCAGGCACACCAAGATGAAAGAAAAGATGAAGTATAAGAATGAAGCATGTCACTGTGTCCTTGTACAACTTCAATTGTGGCTCCTGCATACCACAGAGGCACACAGTGTGCAGGAGGTTTTGTTCCAAAATGTATCAGGGCTGAACTGGTCTGGGTAACAATTGCAATGTAATTAAATGCTAATCTGTCAGTGCAGAGTGTGAGTTCTGCTCTATATTCTGGGTTAAGCTTAACTTTAAATCCATTTACAAGCAGAAACCCACAATGTCAGCAAACGTTTGTGTTCACTTATCACTGGCATAAAAACCCTATTAATTTGGGGCTTTTGATGATGCAATAAAACAGTTCTTTTTCGGGAAGCAACTAAACATTGAAACTTGACAACAACCGTTAGTGGACAAGTTTAAATTTCTGGTTGGTTTCCTGCCCCCGACTTAACATTTGTGCATGAATAACCCAAACTTACAATAGGATCAATGTCACAGTCATTTCACAAGCTTGTTGTGCCTACGGTAATTTTTCCATTCCAAAACCAGCTTCAGTGTGTTTGGGCACTATGTCCAGGTGGGATTTCCAAATTACAGGATCTCCTCCATCAATATTTCATCCACCAGGCCAGAGGTACTGGTTCAACTGAGCCTCATTATGATGCTATCATCATGCCTAACAGTCGGTAAAAGCAGAACTGAAAGATATTTTTAAAGCTGTTTGTTGTGTTATCATTTCACCCTGGAAATAGAAAAGACCAAATTAATAACACATGATTAATAAATATAAACTTCTCACTAGTACTGTATATGCATTATATAACCATGCATGCTTGTAAACACATACTACACTTTATATAGCATTAAAGCTGAAACAGACTTTCATTTGCTAGAAAAACTTCCTGCTTTTTGACCTTCCAGATAAGGCTTGGAGTGAATGTTTACCGAAGCAGATGGTCCAGGTAGGCGTTGCAAAAGCTGTTTGTTTACAAGAATGGAGATGGAGAAAAACTCATCTTATGGTTGGGAGCCAAAAAGACAGCCGTATGTGTTTGTGTGTACTTGGAGGAGGAGGGTTTTTTTCTTTTCTGATTTTGCTTGGTCGATGAAGCACGGCTATCAGAGCCTCGACTAGTCTGGCATCATCTCATCAACCTCCTCTGTCTCCAAAATCTGGTAATAATAGGGAAACAGTAAAACATCATGGGTGAGACAGGATGGATGGGTGGATGGAGACGGAGGAGGAGGAAGGAAGTGGCACTGAACCAGGATAGAAAGGTGGGGTTAAACAGAGGTTAGTGGACTAGAAAAAAACAGAGGAAATGAATGAGAGAGCAGAACAAGTGTGTCGTAATTTGACTGGTTATCAGAATAACATTTTTTAACTGTCTGCAAGAAAATAACAAGCTGGAATGCTCCTATATATTATCATTGTGGTGCAGTCTAGTCTTAAGATTGTATCCATCGCTGTCAATGGGAGTAGCAAGAGGAGGAAAAATAGGAAAAAATGAAAACCAACCAGATGTTACTAAGCTTCTTTCAATTAGATGGACCAGTAAGGAAGTAGCCTGTACCACTGTGCTGAGCATCATATAATATTCTCCCTACTGTGCTCAAAATGAAAACTTCATGCTTAGATCTCAAGTTCAGAATTCCATGTAACTTTTTCATTGTTATAACAAGACCTGTGTTTCTCAAAGAAAGTCCTCTAAGGCTGTATGGCACAAAATGCCATTAAGAAATGACTTAGCTAAGGTTAGAATTAGACACATTTTGCAGACGGATTAGCAGGCCCGGGGCAAACTTTGACATTTATGGTGAGGAGGGCGAAACAGCATTTTCCAGTGGTTAGCAGAGAAAGGCTACAGCTTGTCCATTCAAGTTCAAGAGAGAGAGCGAAGGCAAAAAAGACAGTGGAATGAGGGGGGGAGTCTGTCATAACCTGGAAGATGTGAGAAGGCTGACGACGTGTCACCAGAGGAATGTGAAAAAGAAGTCAGCCAAGTTGACGGACACGAGATATGGAAACTGTCTGTCACGGGCCGCTTCAGAATTTTCCATGACTCCAACACTCCATGGGGCTGCACAGTGGCGCAGTTGGTAGCACTGTTGCCTTGCAGCAAGAAGGTCCTGGGTTCGATTCCCGGCCGGGGTCTTTCTGCATGGAGTTTGCATGTTCTCCCTGTGCATGCGTGGGTTCTCTCCGGGTACTCCGGCTTCCTCCCGCAGTCCAAAAACATGACTGTTAGGTTAATTGGTTTCTCTAAATTCTCCCTAGGGGTGAGTGTTGTGTGTGAATGGTTGTTTGTCCTGTATGTCTCTGTGTTGCCCTGCGACAGACTGGCGACCTGTCCAGGGTGTACCCCACCTCCCGCCTGGAACGTAGCTGGAGATAGGCACCAGCAACCCTCCCGACCCCATTAGGGACAAGGGTGACCAGACAATGGATGGATGGATGGATGGATCCAACACTCCATCTCCAAGTAGAGATGTTGCTGCAGGGCAAAAAAGTCAACCCTTTCTCTCTATAATGAGATATGAACCAGAGGTGGAGATGGGAGATAGAATGCTGGGAGGAAACACTCAAACTTAAGCTTTAGCCACTCCTAGGTGAAAGCAGAAAGAACCAGTGTATTCAGCTGTATCCCCCATGATTAAAGAGGCGTTCCTGTATGTGTTCAGCATACCAGCACCCTGATGCTCAGCATCCTCCGTTATAAATCAAACCTAGTGCTTGTTCCATTCTAATAGGTTTCACAAAAACAGCATGTGATTATATTTAGAAGCTATGCCCCAGAAAACACACAGAATAAATTGTTTGAGTAAAAAATGGACATGCAGTCAGGTAAATTAACTCAGGTAAGCTAGCAGTCTCACCTGTTTCTCACTGATTCTGGAAGAGTCATTCATGGAGGCAGCAACTTGGAATTGCTCTGTTACATTAGTTCTGATTTGCTCTCGTAAGACTTTTAGGGTTTTAAGTTTATTAACATTACATAACACTGTTTTTACCAGTGAAACTCCTCTTCACACCCACATGTTAAACAAACAGTAATAGCTTCTGGCGATTTGTTCCATTTTGGACTGAAATACACTAAACACCAGCTGAAGCAAACAAACAGAGGCACAGCAGTGTATAGTATCACTGGCTAATATGGTTCATGGACTGAGCCTGGCTCAGTCTGATATGGTTGCTTGTTTCCTCAGTCTGGAGCCAAGTAGCCAACGATTTGGATATTGTCTCATGTTTGTACTGGAAGCCTGGTCTGCCCTCTGCGAGTCGACTGACTGATAATCCACAGCAGGGGCTCTGACCACATGGCAGAGTGAGAGCATAGGGAGACTTGAATAAAGAAACTGCAAAAAGAGCAACCTCTCAATTATTTGTGGAATGATATGAAATCAAATACAGACAAAAAATGTACAAACAATATTGCAACCAACACTCTAAAACCCTGGGAATAAAAATGACCCATTTTTGATGTGTTTTGTTGTTGTTGTTAACATAGAAATGGGTCATAAATTGACCAGTCTAACTCTGGATTGAACCAATACAAGAAGATGTGTTTTAAATTAAATTCTGTATTAATAACCAGATTAAACAAAAAAAAGGTCAATGATTTTCTCATTTGAAACAGGACGAGGATTATATTGTAAAATATTGCCTCTATATTGGGGATATAGAAAACATATGCAATCTTTAAGATTTAAATTTACCATTTAAATCTTTAAATGGTAAAGATTGTTGTAGGTTGTCCTACAACAAAACTTTCAATGAGAGAATTTGAAAAATACTCAAATTGTATATTAAATTGTATATGGTACCGATTGGTCTCTGCTTGCAGCTTTCAAATGTTTTTAGGAGTTTTTTATCCTGTTAAATGTACATAGGATGTGACAGATGGTCAAATGTTAAACGTTTTACCTCCATTCATTAGTCAATAGTCTAGTGAAGTGACTAGACTTAGTAAAGGACAGGTGGGTGTAGTAAAGGACAGACAGAAGGACACAACCAAAGCAAGGTCAGAGAGAAAGCAGGTGCACAGCCCTAGGAGAACAAGTGTGTCGTAATTTGACTGGTTATCAGAATAACCATAAGGTCCACCTCTTTTTCAGTTGCTCTGAGCATGAAGCTTTTATCAGGTAATCTGAGTGTAGAGTTAGCATTAGCTTGGTGTTTCTGCAGCACGCTGACTTTTGAGTGCCTTCTATGCTGCCATGCCGATGGTGGGCTTGGCTTTGGTACTATCCTCAACCGTTCAACCAACTGCCCCATAAACACAGCCAAACATACACACGTCCGCACACCCCCACGAGCAGATGGGGCAACATGGGGTGTGTGTGTGTGTGTGTGTGTGTATGTGTGTGGGTGAAGGGCTCCTGAAAAGGGTGCGGACCCTCAATGGTAGATTTTCTTTGGCCAGCTTTACTTCACCAACATCCTTGCCAAGGAGAACAGGTTTAACTCTGACAGCCTGGATTATATATCACCAGCTGTTAAGCGAGAGGGCATAGTATGGTACCAACAAACAAGCAATATAGCCACAAGGTACTAAAATAATCTAAGCTAATGCAGTTTATTTTTACTAACACAAAAAATAAAATAATTTAATCAACATTTGAACTTGCAAACATTTTTAATGAGTATTTTTTTCAATAATTAAAGTAGGGAATGAGGCAATGCATACAACAAAGACAAAGCCAATGAGACATAATGACAAAGGCAAATCAAAGAAAAAAAAGAGGTTGTTCTGTCCGTGTGCAGTCAGCAAAGAATTGGCTTTAGAGCAAACCCACTGCTGTCCTATCGCCCACTGGTACTCCCTCTTGAAGTGGGATTGGACACACACACACACTCACGCACACACTTATTTATAACCTCTGTTAAGTCCGGATTCCAGGTTGTGTTGGTGTTCCATGTTCACATGCTTTTAACAGCCCTGACTGCCCCAAGTGACGAATGCCCACACACGCAGCGAAGTCTGGTTCCACACCAACTGCTAACACTCCCCTTTGTCTCTCTCTCCATCTCTTTCTCCCTCTTTCTCTCTTTCTCTCTCTCTCTCTATCACACACACACATATACACATATATGATTGGTGTTTTCAAGCAAACATCTGTAAAACCCCACATCTGCAGTTACAGATCTGTCCACTCACACGTTTATACACGCATACAAGTATCCAACCATGTGTGCATAATTGCACATAAAGTTTGAGTAGTACCAAGTACAATCTTTCATCGGGCTCTCGCTTTATTGCTGCCTTCCTTCACTCCCTTCTCTCTGCACCTCATCTCCTGTTCCTTTCCTTGCCCTCCCCACCAAACCCTCCTCTGTCTGTCTCTGCAATGTGTGTAATCAGCCCAGTTTTAATACCTGCATTCCAATAGACTGAAGGAATGCCCTTACAATGTAACATTGTTCAGGTGCAAACAGAGGAGGGCCTAGCTGACAATATACACAGAAAAATACAGGTTCACTTGAAAAGTTATATTTGAAAATTTATTTCAGCAATTTAACTCATACATCAGTTCCATCACAACTGTATTATGGGAGTAGAAGCTGATTTATATTAAAAGAGATTAAATAATAACGTTTTTGACAATGAACTTAAAACCAGAGAATTCCTGCTTTCTTTCATGTCTGTTTTTAACTCAGTCATCTGACTCATTAAATATGCTATTGGACTGAAATACAGTTTGACTTAAACAATTCCAACAAACACATGGTTTATGTAGGGGAAAAAAAGTTTGTTGTAGGTCTGTTCATAAATAATTAGTTGAAGCAAAATCATGGTGTATTCAACCGCATAGTTGCATAAATACTCTATTTACTTTCCTGTCTTACATTTGCTTCCAAATACCTATAACATTTTACAAAATAAATGATATGCTAGTAGAGAAAAGTTAGTTAGCCAACCTGCTAGCTATCCAACATGCAAGGCCTAGCACCTTAGCCAATGTTAGTATTTTAGCAAATAATAGTTGCTGTTAGCATGCCATATAATAGTGTAGCATTAGATTTAGCTTCTTGTGTGTAAAATGCTATTTTGTTTAGGATTTAGCAAGTCTTCTATGTTTGCATCTCAAGCACACCTTTTGAAATTCAATGAATTTAATCTTTTAGGTTTTTAGCTTTCCTTCTGTTGTCATCTGCTTGCTTTGAATTCTTAAGTTTTTTGTGGTTTTCAATATTTTGTTTCTGTACATTTCTTAAAAGTACACAGTCTTTCAATCGGTCAGCTAATCTGTACTCTTCAACAACTGTCTGCTGAAGCTCAGCATTTTTAGCTGTGTTCTGCTTAAGTTTGCTGTATTCTATCTTTAGTACATTTCATTTGAAATGTTTGGTTACCGGTAATTATTATTGATGTTATCATTTGAGCTTTAGCAAATATGCTTCCAAATTTACCTTTCAGCCTTAGTTGTATATATAGATAAATCCAAATTACTCTCACTGTTTCTACAGTCCTATAAATTCCATATTATTATAATTAAGCCAGGTTAAAACATTTTCATTTATATAATGATGCTGATTTCTAGCTCTAACTAGAAATGAGACATAATGAAAAGCGGTGACACATTGAATGTTCCATCATCCTCCCATCGTGCTACAAACCCTCCCCTCTGCTTGCCCCTCTTTGTCAGGACTTATTATTAAACATGTGTCCTCTCTGCCTATGTCATTTACCCGTCCCCACCCACACCCCCATCATACACTGCTGTCAATTCACAGGAATAGGGAACGACACAATGAGCAGTGCAAACGCCTGGACTGCTAATTGACATGAGTAGTTGGTACATCTTTAATCATTCCCCACAAACACAATCTTCAAAAAGTGTATGTGTGTAGGGAACTGGATCAAAGGGATCCACTCAGCTGTCCTGGACCTTCACACCTCTCTCAGGACACAATGTGGCAGCTAGCACATACCCTTCCCAACCTTTACAAGTACAGCATACAATATTCCCACTTCCACTTAAAAAACATTCAAACCCTATTTAGAACATTTGATCATAATGTTGCAACAAGCTGCAGGGGCAAAACGCAAGATGCTCTCAAGGCAAAGATTTGGAAAGTAATTACTTTAGTCCCTAATAACAAGTCTCTAAACCAGTTAAGTACTTTGTAGTTGTAACAATAACTATCCATCACATGTGTTTATCTGCACTGCAGACATGTAATTGGGAGTCATTTAGTCTGATGGAGTCATAACACAATGGAAAGCTATTGATTTTGAATTAAATATTCATATTGGCCCGATGGAAGCTTGTAATACTTTTCCACTAAATGGACAACAGAAATGACAGAAATAAATTTGACTCTATTTCTATGACAAAAATATGGCCATAACTAATACAAAAAGTTAAAATAATGCTTAATGCACAGTATCTGTAACTTAACCTAATGGACTCTATTTTATAAATGTAACATTAGCTCACTCAAATGTCAGTGAGACAAACACCTTTGAACTTATTTAAGTGATAAGTAAGTAATTATTTGTTTTTTCTCAAGACGGAGGAAAACCAAATAACACAGTTGGAAAGTAAGTTGTCTGTTGACTTGACTTTACTGATCTTCAGCATTATCAGTCCTCACTGATAAAGCAGAAAATACAAAAATCTTTTTTTATTTTTTTTATCCATGAACGTGCAACTACAAGGTCACACTAAACGTTACTTTTCATTGTGGGTGCTGATACTGAGATGATCCAAAGTTAGGTATTCTTCTTCTTCTTCAGAAGATCATAATCACAGAGATTATCATTCTAATCTCTGAATCATAGAACATGCTGGATCATAGAAGATGCTGGATATGTTTTTCGAAAAAATGCAAATGCAGGCTGTAGTTTAATAACAACAGTGAAGAGAATTCACTCACTCTCTTCACTGTCCACTTTCTTCTTTATTCCAGAGAGAGTGACCTCTGGAATAATTCCGTTGTTTCAAAATGGTAAAACACTGTTTACGGCAACAGCTCTAAAACCCAGAATCATGTCACATCTGGTTCTAACAGACAAAATTAATGATGACCAATAACAGCAGGTAGATCAGAAAAAAATATTGCTGTTCTTATATCTTCTAATATAATATCAGCAATCAAATTTTCTGCTTAAGGAGTTTACAAAAGCAACCACCAAATTCTAATCACTGAAGCATATCAAAATTGTGATTTGCAGAAAACTGCATATAAAGAGGATGGAGACTGAAAAACTTCCTAAGGACAAGAAGAAAAAGCTTTAGAGCAAAAGACTTGCTCTAAAGTTAGGAACATGGTGTGATTTGAGGAGAAAATTAACATTCAGAGCATAGGAACTCTTCTCTTTCAAAGTCAAGTTCACACAAGCAGAAAGCAGCAAAGGAAACTGAAGTCTTTGGCTATACTTTTAGAGGGGCTCTGGTAAGAAAGAAATCCATAAAACAAAGATGAGTTATCTCCTCAGGCTACAAGACTGAGTCAAAGCCCTGAAAACTGATACTAGATCTGGTCACTGCTGCTGCGGACTTGTTCTCACATGACTTCCTCACTAACATGCATCAAGTCACAGGAAACTATCAACTTCAAAAGCAAACAATTGCATGCAGGTGATGCAGCACACACATATATACCCCTTCTGTTTCTCACACACAAACACTAGAACTAGCACTCCCCTCCTCCTTTTCCTTTCTACTGCAGAGGATTAATGTTGCCTTGCTTGTCTCCCATGTCCCCCTGGCCCAGTTAAAGCAAGAAGATCTCATTGTCAAACAGTGACGAGCCTCACTGGGGAGGGTAACACAGCAGCTTAACCATTAACTAGATTAAAGTTGAGGTCTCATCAGGAGTGCTCTGACATACGGAAGTGGCCATGAAAAATTGTGTAAAAGAAAGAGAAATTCATGTGATTTTGCCACCCTAGATTAAAATATAACTTGCAAGATTTCATTTTACAATAAATATTTTAATGCTAAAATATTTCAATGCTCAGCTTAGAAATATTTTAGCAAATTAGGACAAAAACATATCTTCGTATTTCCTTAAAAAGACATTGGACTCAGGTTTACAAAATAGGTGATTGGCCATAAAATAATAGATGGGTACATAATCAATTCTTAAAGTAATAGGGGGGAAAAACTGAATTGTAAGTTAGAATTGTGCATTTGGGTGTTTTGTCTTTCACACACAAGTCAAAAACAGCAATGTGGAAAGACAGAAGGTGCTAATGAAACCCCAGTGTGTGTTTCTGTACGTGCTAAAAGAAAGTGGCTGTTGTGTGGCTTCAATCGAGGGATGCATTCAACAACTGCTGCTGAGGCAACTGTTGATGTCTGAGAGGCAACAGCTTGCGGGGCTCCCAGCGGGCCCTCTCCCAGCCAACAGTCAGATGGTGGGTTTAGGGTTGGAGGGGCACAGGGGTTAGGATTTCTTCTCTGCTTGCCAGGAAAATGATCTCCTTGGCCACAGATCCAGGGATTCTGCATGGCATTCCCCATTCTTAATTGGTATTCCTCAATCCTGCCGTTATCCAGCATGTCATATCTTTATTCCTGCAGTCATAGATTTATTTTTAATAATATTTGATTAAATTAAATGGCAACGACATGGATTAAATACTGAAAATCCCAACAAAATTATCGTATTTTACCTCTCAGTTTAATGCATCTGGGTTAAATATGGAATTGTTAAAAGAGCTCAAGCAAATCCTGCCTTTCTTTGTGTATTCTAATGAAAAATGGACTGAGGCACAGAGGTACTTCCTCTCATCTTTCTACTGCACGCTCTATCTAAATGGGCTAGCTCTTAACCCCGTATCCTGAAAGAGCTTTGTGAATTTTCAATTTTGTTCCAACCCAAGCTGTATCACCCACCCCCAACCCAATTTGCCAACTGCAGCAGCAAGGACACACATACAGAGACATGGAGTCTCTTTTCAAGGCTGCATTCAAAATTACACATCAACACCGACTTCCTCCCCAAAGACGAGAACAATAAAAGTCCACAGTAGCAGAACAACGCTCTGTTCTAATCACTCTCTCATCCCACTCTTTGATATAACCATGTCCATCCCTTTCACCCTGCTTCCTTCCCTTCCACCCTGCTTCCTTCCTTCCCTGCTAGCAACTCCCACTAATTTCACGGCAGCACTGCTTCAAAGTAAAACAAAAAACAACAAAAAACCCACGCTCATCACTTTTTGCAGTGTCATGCACCTCACCTTTCCATTTGTCATTTTTAAACAATGCATTTTAGTTTTCAAGCAATTAAAGGGCATGTATCACTTTTTTCCCTTTTTTTAAGCTCATAACTTACAATAGCTGTTGATTTTCAAAAACAATAGCTTGAGAGAAAGAAAAGCAGCACTAGAATGCCACTGCAAGTTGTCATAAAGAGATAATGTCAGGTCTGAAACACCAAGGGACAAATAGTGATACTAAAGTTTCCAGCTCAAATTTGGGTTTATGATTTAGAAGGTGATTTATTCAGAAGGTTTGAAAAGGTTACAAGAAGATTAGTTTAGAGACTCAACAAATCAGTATCTTTTGGAGAGATTCAAAAGTGCTCTGTGGCAAGTGTAGTCATCCTGTATTTTACTTCAGCAGGGAATGATCGCATGGGATAAAAACTCTAATTTGAAACATTGAAATTCTGGCATTACTTAGGTTAAAATGTTGCAGTTTTTGATCCAGTTCTTACTTTTATGCCCAAACAATACTCCAAACTACAGTCACCAAAACATTTTAGATTATAGTTACATCTCATCTTTCTCCACATAATCAACATTTAACAGTTCATCAAAAATGTAGCCTTAAGCCAAATAGCCGAAGGGGTCTGCCACACCCTCAATGACCCATTAGTGGATTTACTTTAGCCAGAACATGTCATTTAGCCATAACAAGTACTTCAAGCTAACTAACTCACTACTCATCTGTTGGTTGTAAGATAAAATATATCCACTATAGATGGATCCGAGGTAAAACGTTCTCTTCTTCATTTGGTTCAGATTCAGATTAACACTGGATACATTTTATGCTCATAAACAACAGCTATGCCCATGCAGTCTGCCTTTTCTTGAGCCATCTCTAATGGTCGAGTCATAAACTATGTTGTTTTTCCTTTCCTCTGGTTTGGGATGTTCCTTCCCTTAATCCCAGGCTTCAATATGTCTTTGTTTTATCCTTCTTTGGCCAAAATTGTTTACAGCATAAAGAATGTTTTACAGTGGATGTGGAAAATATGTTCATCAAGTAATTAATATATTAATATGAGAGAATCACACACTGAGGTTTCAGACAACCCATTATCATACATGGATGATGTTTTTTGTGGATATGAGTCAAAAAGCTTTTTTGGTTTCAGGAATAATTTTTTATATTTTTCAATTTTGTTTTGTGCTCTACAAAACATGATGAAATGTGGGCGGTAAAAACCCAATTGAAATACCAACCATGGCGTTGATGGATACAAAAGTAGACAAAGTGCTATTCATAATGAAAAACAAGTGGGCAGGTCAAGTAGGGGGGAGGATGGTCAGTCTTATTTGAAAAATCATTAATAGTGGTCCATAAATCCATTGTGAAAGGGCTCTAGGGACGGGCGTAAAAGCAAACAGACTCCTCACCCTCTAAAAACCAGCAGGCTGTCTTCCTGAAGCTTGGCGGGGTCATTAACAGTTAGCCACACATTAGAGCACAGCAGTTTGTACAGGCAAAGGCTACCTGTTAAATCACAGCAAGTGATGGCACGTAGCAACAATAGGAAACAGATAAGTGCAGTAAATCTCTCATCATAATGGAAACATAAACAGACAGAGAAGCAAACAAAAATAAAGGGACGAATCAGATGGATGATAAGGACAGTGACAGTGAACATAATCTGGTGAGTTCCACCTGTAGATTAAACTTGTGGAGGCTTGTGTAGTCACCTCTTTTTAAAGTAGTACATAACTGTCTGTTATAGCAGACAGTATAACAGACTGTTATACTGCATATATATACAAATGTATACTTTATATACTGCATATATATACAGTACAGACCAAAGGTTTGGACACACCTTCTAATTCAATGGGTTTTCTTTATTTTCATGACTATTTATAAGGCAAGAAATCCCACTTATTAACCTGACAGGACACACCTATGAAGTGAAAACCATTTCAGGTGACTACCTCTTGAAGCTCATCAAGAAAATGCAGAGTATGTGCAAAGCAGTAATCACAGCAAAAGGTTGCTACTTTGAAGAAACTAGAATATAAGGGGTATTTTCAGTTGTTTTACACTTTTTTGTTTAGTGCATATTTACACATGTGGTATTCATAGTTTTGATGCCTTCAGTGTGAATCTGCAATGTCAATAGTCATGAAAATAAAGGAAACTCATTGAATTAAAAGGTGTGTCCAAACTTTTGGTCTGTACTGTACTATATATATATATATATATATATATATATATATATATATATATATATATATATGCAGTATATATAAAGTTATATATTGCAGCTCTTTAAACCTCCAAGCTTGTAAGAAAGAAACAAATGAAAGGGAACACTTTCTTTCATCTGCACTCTGAACTACATTCACCCTATTAACCAACTTTGGAGAATTAAACACGTGTGTGCACTGTACCATGTGCTGATGCCCAGTTGTCTGGGGCTTGCTGCCAGCTCACCCGCCAACATCAGTGTCCTGTCACTTTGATGAAATGGCTTAACATGGTGTTCAGAGGAAATCATAAACTGCACTGGACATTTTAAATGGAGTTCAGAGCTTTTCAGTTTTTTTAAACCTTACTGAAAACAGCCTCTTATCTATAATGCTGCCTCAATGGGGGAGATAACCAGTAAATTGTGGATGCTTGTTTGTGCACGGATTACTCTCTTAGAAATGTGGTTGGAGGGGGCAATAAAGTGAGAAAGGAAGCCTTCTTTCTGTAGAATTTGAGCTGATGACAAACTAAAACACATATTACATGGCAGGTAACAGCATGCTCAGAGGAATGCCACTTATTCCAACTCAGTGATTTACTCAGTCATTATCTCAGTCACACATATCCTCAAACACAACCATTCTGAATCCTCCGTTTCAATCCCTACTCCCCCTAGAGACCCAAATGACAGAGGGGGCAAACATGTGCTTACATTTCCAAGCAGTGACTAACTCAAAATTCAGTTACAGTCCCTTGCGAATTCATACCCCTTAAACTTTTTAACATTTTCACAGTACTAATTTTAAAGTACTTTACTGGGATTTTATTGATAGACCAACTCAAAGTAGTGTACTGTCATGAAGTGTACTGTGTGGATTACTTTGATGTTCCACAGTTTTGAATTTCTATTTATCCCCAGACTCAACACATTGTAGTTTAACCTTTTGCTGCAATTACAGCTTTGAGTCTTTTGGGGTATGTCTCCACCAACTTTGCACACCTAGAGACTGAAATGTATGCCTATTTTTCCTTGCAAAATAGTTTAAGCTCAGTAAGACTGGACAAAGAATATATACGACACAAATTCCTACCTGGGTTTAGGTCTGGGGTTTGATTAGGCCATTCTAACAAATGAATATGCTTTCATATAAACTATTCCATTGCCTCTGGACAAACTGCTAAAGAAGTTCAAGCAGTGTGGATATTTTTGTTATGGACTGGAAATGGTAGAAGGAGCCAACTTGCCCATGCATTCCCAAGCATTGTGCCACTGACAATTCAGCTATAAAGTTTTAGGTATTGCTTGACATCAGGAATCCCCATTAGTCATATACGTGCCCATATGACAATTAAAGGTTGCATGCCTGCACAGCTATAGATCACTGAGTAGATGACATCTATGCATACCTCAGTGTGTGGCTTTACAAACCTGAGCCCCAAACTGCCCCAGGACAGCTGTTAAGGGAGGTCCACTGGATTTTATCTTCCTTTGGCTTAAATGACTCTTTTTCTGGCCTAATACCATAATAATTACCCACGGCTGCAGGGGGTGCACTTCTGATGCGTAGCTGGCAGGGGGTACAGAAATTAAAAAGTGAGGAAATGAGTATGGGGAATTAAGGCAGCCTTAGACAAAAAGGCCAACTCTATGTGTCAGAGGCCGACACCTTGATCTGAACAGAGCCTTGTCAAAATGATTCTTTACACCCAACGTTAGTTTGGATTCTTCTCTTTTCAGCTGTTACAAACACATCTCAAAGCTTCCTTTCCTGGCCAAGATTTTAGAGGAGGTTGTAGTCAAGCAGATAACTGCTTTTCTTGATCTGGACTACTTTATGGCATGTTTTTGTAAATCCCATTCAATTGAAATGTTTCTTCTTAGAGTCTCAAATAATTTTTTGACGCAGAGCAATGCAGGTAAATGTTCTGTGCTGCTTATCTGAAACCAGTCCTCAGCTTTTGATATTATTAACCATCCAATTCTGCTAAAAAGGCTAAAATATTTACTGGTGTTTCAGGTTTTGCTTTAAAATGGTTGTCCTCATACTTGCATGACAGATTAATCTTCCTGACTACATATTTACAAATCAAATTCAAATCCTGCTCAATTTGGTGTTCCACAGGGCTCAGTTTTGGAGCCATTGATGTTTTTGGTTAATGCGCTCCCTTTTGGTCCCTCACTGTTATCTTTTAAAAATCTCTACTATCATTGCTATCCAGATGATATTAAATTTTATTTTTCTTTTATTACGAATACCAAAAGAATTTCATGCCTATTTGGACTTTAATCTTGTAATTTCTAGAGACACAGAGCTCAGCAGCCAGTAGTTGGTGCTTTAATGAACAAGATTGACTAAGTAGTAAAAGCTTTCTTCCATAAACTACTGACAGAGTTGTTAACCCACATAAGTGACAGCAAACATCTAAGTGGTCTGTGTTTGTGTATTTTTTCCTAATCTGTGCTCAACATTGACATAGTTGGAAGCAGCAAGTATGAGACCAGCAATCTAAAAATGTATGTCTAAGAGACACAGTTTCTGTGAAAGTCAATAAGAGCCGCTATTGTTAGACAAAAAAAGACGCTCAAGGGAGACTGAAAAATATGAGATTCCCAAAAAGAAGAAGACAAAATCTTTTTGTTTCTTTCTTTGGAGCAGCATTTCCAGGGTGTGGGACAGCACGGAAGGAGGGAGGGTTGGGGAGGAAGATTGGGCGGAGATAAGCTTAGCACCTGGAACCAAGACTTTTAATCAATGCAGTGCAGCTGTGTGATATGCTGCACACCCAGTTCTATCAATTACAGGGCACATTATGGGTTGGACTGCAGGCTAAAGGTAGGGAAACAGCAGCGCAGGATAACTTCGTCACTTCCAAACAACAGACCCAACTAGAATATTTAAAAAATGGTAGAATGAAAAAGAATGAGAACTGAGAATTAAGCAAGATTGAGGTGGAAAGAAAGGAAGAAAAAAAACCAGAATGGAAGAACCGTGTCACTTTCACAAGAACTGAAAGTGACACAATTAGCTCAGGTTCACTGCTGAGGTTGAATTAAATTTCTGTCTTTGGCAGCTGGAACTTTCCCCAGGTGAAACACAGCCCTCACTAATACGCCTTTTTATTTCTGTAGTGGCAATATCATGCTTTGGGAATGTTCAGTAATTAAAGGGCAGCTTGTCAAAAAGAAAGATAGGTAGAGTGACATACAAATCCAAAGGATAATGGAGAAAATGGCAAGTACTAGTTGACAACTGCAAGTCTAAATACACACCACACTTTTCAGATTTGTTATTGAAAATGTTGAAAACTACTCCATAAATATGTGCTAATTTATATTTGATCTATCACACTAAGTAATAAATGCTGCAATATCTGTAAAAGGTCATGAGGTGTGAATACTTTCACAAGGCACCATAGTTCAGCTTTAAATGTCTGCTGTGAGACAGAGCTACTGGTGAAGGAAGAAAAGCACTGAAAGAGAGGAATCACCAGCACTCAGGCTCCACCCTTCACCCCCTCCCTCCAAAAAGGTAAAAGGCAGGGCTGTAATTCTCAACTTCCAGGATTCTGTAAGTGTATGTGTGTGTGTTTACATATATTTCAATATCATACAAATGGTACTAAGCAATGTGCATGCACGGATTCTAGATTATTGTGATGATTAAAAAAGGTAATTATATTCCCCAGCATGAAAAGACAACAAAAATAACAACAACAGGACCATTAAAGATGAGCATCAAGCGCACTGTATAAATAGTCCTCTAGGGTAAACCATGACCAAAGTTCGTTTAATACAGATCAAATAAGGAGAAATACAGGTTGGATTTTAGAACTACTAAGTGTTTCTGGCAGCACCAAAGGAGAGCTGAGGGTGGAGGCTCAGTGCCAGCAAGGGAGACATAAATCCCAAAGATCAGACATCAAAGAGCTGGAAAACAGCCTGATCTTGATCCAGAGGTATGGTCTTCACAATGAAAGGGACTTCTAAGTCCGAAGGGAGAGATTTACTGAGGAGATTTTAGGATTTGGCAGTATTTTCTTTATGGGTTTTGGTATTTTTTTCAGCAATTAAACATTATCTGCGACAGACTGGCGACCTGTCCAGGGTGTACCCCGCCTCTCGCCCGGAACGTAGCTGGAGATGGGCACCAGCAACCCTCCCGACCCCATTAGGGACAAGGGTGACCAGAAAATGGATGGATGGATGGAATTAAACATTATGAGGAATTAAAAAATATATTCATATTTATATAACATTATGTTTTTAATGTAGACACTACTAAGTGTTTATTGACTGAAACCCTCTGAAGTAGCAGGAGTAGCATGTGAGAACTTCCACTAAGAGTCACCTTTCACACTTCAACCAATCACTTCACGCTCAGCGGCTGCGCAACCGCAAGGACTTTTTATTGCCATTTCGAGTTGAAATAAATAAATTCCGTTCAACGCACAAATGTTCCCGCTTCTCCACCTGTTCTTTTTGTCTTTTGTATAAACTCCAAAACTGAACAGGTTTCTTAACGGTGAAAAATTGGGAATCGAACCAAACCACAGCGAGTGGAAAAGAAGTTGCCACGAGCCGCGGGGGAAACGCAACGCGGCGTGTACAGACAGGTTCGGTGTCGTTCTGAAAGTCGGAGTCAGCGGAGCACAGAAGTGGGGAACTTATAGCCTGCAGGCACGAAAATCCAACCTGCACCAGTTCGCGGCAAATTAAAGTTATGTGTATGGTTTTTTTTTTGTTTTTTTTTTAAAGTAGCGGACTTACCTTGAATTATCCAGAAGAGCAAGGTGCACAGCGCTGTTCTGCGTCCCAACCTTATTCCGGCCATAACTGCGTCTTCAACTTTTCTTTTTTTAGAACAAAGTGCTCACTCTGTTTTTATTTAATTTGGAGGGATAAAGAATCTGTAAATTTGACCCACTAGTAAGTCTTTCGCTTCTTTCAATGCTCCAGCGATGTTTTCCCTCTCCGTATCTCTCTCCCTGCGAAATGAACGCCTCTCTCTCTCTCTCTCTCTCTCCTCTTCTCTCTCTGTTTCTCTCTCTCTCAGAAACCTGATTCGAGTGGCAGTCTAGTTGGTTGATATATTTGCACAAAAGGTGACCCCCTCTTCTCCAAATACAGCCCCCTCCTCTCTTTTCCTCCCTGCCTCCTCCCCTGCCAGGCTCTCCACCTCAGTTGCAATGAAAAGACTTGGTTGACTAATCGCGTAGGTCTGCTGGGGGCCCGCGGGACTGCTTTAAAGAAAGTTAAAAGTGATTTTATCATGAGGCTGGGTGACTCATAGCAGACCCTAAAACTGTAGCTGCGCTTCAAATATTAATAACTAAGTTTCTCAGAGAAGATCTAGATCGTATAAATCAGAAATTAGTTTGCTGCTGCTAAATAACATTTTAACATCACATTAAATGGCCTCATGAAACTGAGAAGTGAAAGATAAGTGCCGTTCTTGCATGAATGACGCCCTGGGAAAGGCCCCTCCTAAATATGCAAAGCATGAAATTCTGGATCCTGTGTCTACAACATGTTGGAGGGACCCCATGTTCACCTGGACCATATTATGGTCTTATGCAAGATAGAAACAATAAACATAGTCTCAACTTTACTTTCACATTGAGAAAATATGAAATAGAATAGATTTTTGATTTACTTTATTCAACAGACTCATGGTCCACAAAGACAACACAACATATAAAGAATAAAAGACAAAATAAAATAAAAAATAGAATAGTTTGTATTACTATTTTCTTATTACAAACATGAAGGATAGAAGCCCCGGAGACTATGCTGCAAAGTGTACCTTTACCTTTGCCTTCTTTTCAAGTATTGTGATAATGAATGCTGTTTTAAAAACATAAATTGTAACTCAGTTTATAAACCCTGCCTGGTGCACCAACTTGGAATAATAAACAAATTTATTTAAGTGATATTAGCTAAAAAGATAACTCTCAGTTCCGAAGAGCCAAGCAGAGAACAAATGCCAATATCACAACAATATTGTCACAGAGTTTAATGATGATGCAGTGCTGCTAGAAGCAGCCTACAATTATACTAATTACTGTTATCTATTAATATATTTTGATTGTTTTATTATTTTGAAGTATATGTTTTACTTGGAAGTTATTTATGTAATAGCGTGACAGTAAAGTGAAAAACTGTTGCAAATGAACTGAATTATATATGGAAATGTGAACCGATTAACTGCTGATTAAGTATGAAATTGGAAAAGAGACCATTTTGCATTTGTACACATGGGAAATCATCTCCATCTAATAATGGTTGGAGGAGAGTTAATTTTTCCAGGTACTCTTACTGTTGGAGGGATCATATATATATATACAGTATATATAGTATATAAATGATGTTTGGCAAAATAATCAGTTTATTTTCAATCATTTTATCCCACAAAATAAAGACTCTTGTTTGTTACACTTTTAACAACTACCTTTTTTCCCCAGATGTAATTCAGAAAGATTGTTGGATCAACTGGACACAAAGCTCTTCAAAGCATGTTAAGCTGTCTGTCATTGTCTGACATACTATTCATTCCTAGACACATAATCCCTCCTGAATTTGTTAGGGTATTTACAGGGTGTGTCCAGAAGACCCAACAAGCTTAGTTTATCTTATTTACAATACTGTATTTATGTCTCAGTACTTGGATTTGGTATAATTTGACTCATAAAACTGTAGCTTGAGACTGGACAACATAACTGGCAATTATTCCAGCATCACCCAGTGTAATAAAACTAGTGTACACTTCAGTGGACAACGCAAATATCTATCTCATATGGCACACTAAAGCATCAACGTGGCCTTCAGGTTATAAAAATCCTACAAAGAGCAGTTGCATTCAAAGACATGCATTCCTAACATAGCTGTCCCATAACAGCTGGTTAATATTTTCTCAGCCCTGTTTGAAGAAAAGCTATACCAGCAACCTGTTCCATGTCACCAAGCGCACACAGCAGTCACATCTTAGGATGGGATCTGTTAGCTGAGCTCTCAAGAATGCACACTCACAGCTGCTCTTCACATAGAGGACACTGGGAGAAGAGTATAAATCTACTGAGAGTTTATTGGGACAGAGACAAGAGGAGCATCTAAAGCCCTTTCTTTCTCTAAAAGTTGCTCATCCCATCTATTCTTGGATTTAACAGCAGGAGAAAGAGGCAAGTCTTCCCAGCAGCCTCCGAACATCAATACAGCCAGTGATTCCTAATATTGACCCACTCATAATCATCTCTCCGGGCTGTTGAGACATAAAATCCACTAACAAGTGTCCTGTCCTGTGGTGAAGGACTTAGCACAGCATGATCCTTTTTTTCTGCCTTACGTAAGACCTGTATCATGCTGCATTGCTGTGAAGAATGCTGATTTAGCCAAGCATGGGCGATTTTTTTTTTTTTTTATGTAAGGCTTTTAGTCATACGTACAGTAGCAGTGATTTACTGAGCTGGTTCATTACCTAATGGATCTGCAGTAGCGGAGAGGAGTGATGAGGACAGAGCTGGGAATGGAATTGGATTGTAGATGTAACAGCAAAGGAGAAATGAAGGGAAAATGTACATGATAACAGAGGACATAGACTGATTAAAAGAGCTTCGTAAACACACACGTTCCAAGTCACTTTCTCAGGCTTGTCTGGTGAGGCAAGGCATGTGAAGCAAACTTAAGACATCAAATGGAAGAAGCTAACGAGGTAATTATGCCAGTCATGTGACATTTCATAATGCCACAGAGGGAATCTTTCTTCAGGGAAATGGCTGTCTGTGTAAAGGGCCTTGTCAAAGTATTTACAACCTCCAAATCTTTATACTTTTTTCACGTCGCAAACACAAAGTTCAACATAGTTTTGGGGGGTTTATGTTGAGACTAGCACAAAGTAAAATATATGTAGGCTACATCAGGAGTATTCTTTAAAAAACCTACTGAGTAACTGATCATAACATCTGATTTGATATTTTATAATATCAACAGACAAAAACATAATTATGTGCAAAGTCTGATAGACTAAAATGAAAAAATGAATACAAGTCAAAGACGAATAACAATAATAACCTTTATTTAACCAGATTTATCCCATTGTGACAAATTCTAGTAGGTAATATGAACAGGGTGAAGTACTTAGAGTTACAATGTATAGTGTTTACAGTATATTCACTTCCACATGACAGTATAACCGGTTCAGCAGACTTTAGAGCAGGGGTGGGCAACTCCAGGCCTCGAGGGCCGGTCTCCTGCAACTTTTAGATGCGTCTCTACTTCAACACACCTGAGTCAAATAATGAGGTCATTAGCAGGACTCTGGAGAACCTGACTGCACTTAGGAGGTGATTCAGCTGTTGGATTCAAGTGTGTTGGACCAAGGAG
This sequence comes from Xiphophorus couchianus, assembly GCF_001444195.1. Lineage (NCBI taxonomy): Eukaryota > Metazoa > Chordata > Actinopteri > Cyprinodontiformes > Poeciliidae > Xiphophorus > Xiphophorus couchianus. Next base: position 7,517,498 of record NC_040230.1, read on the forward strand.
ACATCTAAGAGCTGCAGGACACCGGCCCTCGAGGACCAGGATTGCCCACCCCTGCTTTAGAGCAACAAAGATTGTGTACAAACAAGAAGGTTCACTTTAATTTAAGCTCCAGGTTTAGAACAAGTACATTTTTGGTTTAAACATGTTTTTTCCTCATTCAGTGAAGTTATTCACAGTGAGGAGATTATCAAGAGGTTTTACTCAAGTATTATAATACTCTAAACTGAAAAGTACAGTGTAGTAAAGCTAGATTTAAAAATAAAGTTATTCAAATAAATATAACAGTCAATGTAACTAATTCATACCCACGGAGTTTCTCTTCTAGAGAAGCCACTGAAGGAGCCACCACTACCACTAACTTCCCACTTTTCTCTAAGTCAGTGACTCGATGCAATCTCTCAGGATTCCTTTGATGGAAAACTATTTTTAACCAATTTGAATAATAAACAGAATTTGACTGCATTGTCTGGCAACTAGATTCTATGTAGAACTGGATTAAATCGAGTTTCTTCCATCTAAAGCGTCTTCAGATGACACTTGTGAAATTGAATTTAACTGCCACTCTATTTTCAGAAGATTTAAAGTACTTTGTAAGATGTTTTTATAACATAATCCAGTGTTACACTTGTACAAGTATGAATTAAAGGTATGGATTCTTTTAATCGTGATCAAAAGTGTTTAACACCACAATGTGTATTCTATAAAAATCTGTATTGTAACTTCTTTCCACATCATGCCATTGGCACTAGTACCAAACTACATTGGTTTTGTTTGCTTTGTTGCCTTTTAAATCAAACCAGGTGCCTTTGTCTCTAAAGGTTGCCCGAGTTCTGTTTTCCTCCTTAATCCATCCATTTCTCTTCTGCTGACACAGAACCAGGCTGCAGCTGAACCACACCGAGCCATTCCACATGCCTCTCTGCCTTGGTATGTTCCCAGGGCAGGTGGGGTTTAATCACCTCAGTTTTCTTCAAACAGACATGTCCTGAATATCTCCAGTTGAGGTAGATCCAGAGGGCATTCTGCTTGAAATCCCATGTCTATGCAGCTTACATCTTCTAACGTGAAAAAGGATCTATCCTGCTCCGAGTGATATATGTTCAGGCTAGTCTCTCTTTAAAATAAATTTGACCTAGTTGAACTAGTAGATCATGTTGTTTTTCTCCTGAGTTCTTATGCACAGGATGTGTTTAGAATGCAGATCAGCTGAACGATTTAAAGTTTTGCTTTTAGCTTCAGTTCAACAGTTAGGTGCATTGCATCAGTACTGAAGTCACAACAACCTGCTTGTAAATGTCAGACTTCATCTTCCCATCAGTGATGAGTAAGACTATGTGGTATTTGATCTCCCTCTCCTGGGGCTTCCAAGCCGAGGAGGAAAATCCTCTAATTCTCAGAAATACATAATGGACTCTAAGGGTGTTTTCATCCAGTTGCTTCATATTCAGCTACAGTCTTACACGTTTTCTGAAGGAGCCAGACTCAATTCAATGAGATTCTCAGCTTAACTTGTTTGCGGTTTAAGTCAGCAATTTATTCTCATGGTGAGCATATATTTAATTTGCGCTTTATACAGGCTTAAATATGTTAATATAGCTGTAGTATTATTTGAGTAAATGTCTTGGCAAGTTGCACTTCAACCACATATGTTGTAGCTATTAAACATCTGGCATAATCCAGGCTGGATTTTTAATAAATAACATTTAAATCAAATGGTAGGTTGATATGGATGCAGTTTTTTAGAATAATCTACAGACTTCCAGTAAGACTGATGTCAGGCATCAGGCAAAGCATAATGTTTGATTTGTTTGGGGTCATTCTCCTGTTAGAACAACCAGCTGCATCCAAGTTTCAACCATCTGATTAATACCGTCACCCGCAGAGTGAATGAATTTGTTTATGGTTTTCAAGAACTACAAGTTTGATATAATCAGAGACTGAGAGGTTGCTAGCAAAGAAAGAAGCCTTTGCTCAAAAAAAAACTACTGGAATTTGCTGATGCTCCCAAATGGCTTCTGGGAAAAGGTTTTATTGTTAGAAGAGATTCAGCAATTTGGCCACAATAACAAGAGTTCTGTTTGGAGGACTCCAGTACATACCTTTAAACCTGCAACACTAACAACTGTGCAATGTTGTGAACTAAAACCTGATGGTTAAAACAACTTGATGTTCTAAGAAGACAATGATCTTAAACAATCAGGGAACCATTTAGCTTGTGAAGTGGGCCCAGCATCAATCCTGTAAATAGTTACGCCCTGTTACTTTAAAGTTGGGTCTGTGCCAGAAACCAACCAATTTAAGCGACATCATTTTTTATAAGAAAAGTGGTCAAATATCAGCCCTAATTATGACATTGACTGTTGGTAGCTGTAAAAATTTAACCAAATTTCAGTGAGGGTGTTTGTTTTACCATGTCTGTATGTGTAATTATTACATAAAACTGCTTCCCCAACTCTTGCTATTAAAATTCACCAGAGCTGTGTGTCAAATGCTCATTCCATCTCGAGACCGACCACAGTTTATATGACATTCATGACAATGATGAGTAAATCTCTGGCCAAAACAACATGAGGCAGATGCATAATGGTTTTAGAGCCCATTTCAGGGAAGTTGCAAATCATAGCCTCGTTTTGTTTCTTTTTTCCAAGTAAACACATCAACACATAAGAAAAATACAAAATAATGCAATTTTCTTCAGAGTGGCCAAGCCATAGTGCAACAGATGCGCACTGTAGAGCTTATAGAGCAATCTGTCAAAATGATATTTTGACAGATCCATCCTATACCTCTTGTCCTTTCTGTGGAGATGTGCTTTATCTTAATGGCTGTCACTAAAATGATGACATGCAGAACATCACACTACATAGCAGCTCTGCCAACACAAAGTTGTCAACATGGTTTGACGTGCGTTGAACCTTGGTGTAAGTTGAGTGTTAAACTGTCAAAATTACAAATCAGCCTATTTTTTAGTCCCTTGTTTAATATGATTTCCACCCCCACCCCTTGTCAGAAATGAGGTTACCTGACAGAGGGAATATTTGACACACCGGCCCTAAAGCTAGAAGATAAAGAGAAATAGAGACATGGGGGAGCTACAAAGGGAACAGGGATGTGTAATGAAAGAATAATGAAGAGAGCAGATTAGGAGAGGAAGAGGAGGAGAGAGCTTTAATTCCAAAGTCTGAGGATGGGTAACACGTAGCCCCAGGGAATAAAGCACAGAGAAATAAGAAGAGGAAAGATGAAAAGTGAAGGTAGCTGTAATCTCATATTAATTCTCATGTCCCAACGTTGTGGCAAAGAATGATATGCTGAGGCTCCTTCCTTCGTTTCCCCCATGATGCTTTGATCTCACCCTTTGTTTCTCTCCTATGTGTCCCCACTCTCTCTGCCTTTTTGGCAGGGCCACAGACAAAATCATTACAGTTTTCTGGGCACTGATGCACAGTGGGCCATGAGTCACGTGAAACCTAAGTCATAATGACGGACAATGCACTGTGAAGAATCCATTCTCAGGGAACTCAGCATTACACATGCATTCTTGTATTACTTGGCTTTCCTGCCAACTGGTGTTGATGATCTGTACAGCCAGCAGTGTTGTCACTGAAATGAATCTAATATGATTAACCACAGCATCGTTTTTTTAATCTAAGATACGATGTGGTTTGATGTGAAACGGAAGAAACAACAGCAAGGTTTTAATGACATGAACCGAGCTTCAACACAGCTGTCTTTGTTTGCTGAAAAGTGTCACAGTGGACTGTAAGCCTGTCATGGTGCCACCCACTCCCAGAGTGGCTTCATGGTGGATCTGTCCCTCTGAAAGGAATATACAGAAGAATATGGGAGTTGCCCTGACACTTCTGTGCCTACAGGTTAAGGTCATGTTTGTGGGAAGTGATTTTCATTCATGAGTACTTTGGAATTTTAAAAATATCATCAATGAATTGATTTACTTCAGCGGTATAATTGAAAAAGTGAAACTCCTTCGTTGCGCACAGAGGAATGTATTTCAAGCATATAATTGAGCAATTATTGATGATTATGGCTTACAGCTAATAAAAATACTAATACTCGTTTCTTAGAAAATTAGAACATTACATGAGACCAATAAAAAGGGTGTTAATTCAGAAATGTCAGCCTGCATAGCTGTGAACTGCGCAGTGAATGGAAATCAATACTTAATACCTGTTATGGGCTCCGTCTGCATGACTTTCTATATCTAAGCAGTGTGGCATGGAAGCCCAGGTTGCTATAGTGGCCTTCAGTACATCTTTATAGTTAGGGTCTCATCTTCCTCAAGACAAAACTCCAAAGATTTTCTGCTGAATTTAGGTCAAGCCAGTCAGAGGTAGTGATGCCGTGTTAATGAAACCAGATACTGGTACTTTTGGCAGTGTGTTCAGTTATCAAGTCCTGGTGGACAGCATGAAGCATGAAGTTCTCAAACATTTCCTGGTGGATGGTACAACGAAAAGTGATTACATGCCCTAAAGTTCAGCATTCACAGTGGAAAATGTATGTTGGACATCAAGCAACTTGGATTCCACATCGGTGTGTGATGACGAGTAAATCTCTGGTCAAAACAACACAGTCTACACCTTCTGGGTCTTCCTTAAACTCAACAGGGCTTTGCATCACAATCTTCTCAAAAATGTTTGCTGCATTTTTTTCTACTAAGGTTTTTTCTTCCACCTAACTTTTCTTTAGTATGATTGCATACATTTAGCAATTACGTTTTTCCTGCATTATTGGTTATATGCATCAAAATAAACACTCAAAACATCTATGTAATAAATCTCTAATGTTCCCTTTTGAATGAAATAGTAAACCTTTGATATTCTAATTTAATGAGACGCATTTCTGCATCCACATTTTCCAATTGAGTCTTACCTAAAACATATTCAAATTGCAATTTGTCTATAAAGAATCTCTCTACAGAAGGGGACAATCATTATGTAATTTCCAAACCTTATGAACAGAAAGGAAAATACCTTTATAGCACCGTTACAAAAAGCAGCCTTGTGATTAAACTGGGATATGGAGAGCGATTTTGATTCACCTCTATGTGGCATTCAAATAAATCTCTCACAAATAGTTTGAACCCCCTGAATAGATCAGTGTCACAGAGATGTTCCAAAGCCTCATCAAACATAATTTTCATCACAGTGCAAGGAATACACTTCAGAACAGCGTCTATTTTGTTCAACTTTACATGAGGGAAAATCTATTTCTATGAATTTCTGTATTGAATCATCTTGTTTTTTAGCATTCTTTTCTGATTATTATTGATACAGTATTAAAAACCCCTTTCTCTTTGATATGAGAAAACATAATTGTTTTATGAGGTTTTTTTATGTGAAAAGCAACCTTTTGTTTTCTTCCTCATCTATAAAACATTACCCAAAAGTCTAGGGAACCTTTTTATATTTTTGCTCATATATTGTCAACAACTAAACTTGAATCACTATTTGAGATTGAACATGCTCTTCGTAGAGTTATGTTATAAAATCTAATTTTGCTACCATGAATCCATTTCAATATAAAGTGAACAAACAAGCTTTTGTATTATTAAATTAAATGACATCTTCTCTTATGACTATTTTCCAATATGATGTCTGTTAATTCTTTCTATATTTTGGCTAATCGCAGTAAAAAATAATAAAACAAAAGCTTGAATCCTTCATGAAAGAAAAAAGAGAAGCTGGAACAGAGAGAAAACAAGAACATATTACTTTTATATAAACCCTAAATGTAAATTTTAAGCAGCTTTTATTCTCAAAAACTACAGCTGGCTTCCCTTCAGAAATGTTTTTAGCAAGGGATGTTAATGTCGTTTTCAGAGGAAAATTAATTAGGAATCAGCTCTTTTGCCTTCAAAGTCCCCAGTGCATCCAGCACTGCACTTTATGTTGCGCATTAACACACATTCACAATCCAGCATGCCTGTTGGGCTTTGTGGACTTTATCAACCCTACACCAACTCAACGTTTGCGTCGTGCTCATATTCAGACCCTCAGGCTTTGAATGAGGATTCATAAACTATTTTACGGAATATTAATCATCCTTTGCCACTGAATGAATTGCAAGCAAGTGCAATTTATCTGTGTCCTCCCCAGCGGTTACAGCTGAAATATGAAAGTGTTCCCACCTCTGTCAAACTTAAATGGTGTATTTATGTGCACACATTCTTATTTGCATGTTGAGACCTTCTTGGGGGGCTTGCTAAGATTACACGCAGCATTCTGATTCACTTTTGATGGGTAATATCCCCCAAAAGACGCATTAATGGTTGTGTAAACAGTGGAGTCAAAGTTGCTGTGGATGTCAGCTTTTAAAGAGCAACAACTAGGTCAGAAACATGCAATCTCATCATTTACCTGCTATAAACAGCAGCCAGAGCAACCTTAGTCTTGAAGACAAATGGTCTGTACTTGTAGAGCACCATAGCTAGTCCGTGGTTTATCTTAGTCATTCACATACTGTTTGTGGTAAGCTATACTGCAGCCATAACTTCTGACAGAAGTGAAACAAGGACACATCCACTGACAGATGAAGCAGGGGTTCAAACGAGCAATCCACCAGTTACAGAATGACTATACCTCCTAGGTTAGGAGTTCATTATCCCCTCATCTGTCGCCCCAGATGAGTGGATAATTCTAGGACAGTCAAGTTAAATCTAGTCAATGGAGGACCAGTTCAGGTGATTATCTAAAACAATCTCAAACATTCATAAAAGTCTCAAATATTATTTTCACTGTTTTCACGCCCTAACTTTTGCATGAGATATTAGACTTTTTTAAAACTTAATTTCCATCTATCTGGGTGTAACTGTAATTTGAAATTCAAGCATGCAAAGATGCGTTACTGGATAAAAGAACATGTGATGAGAAGCCATTTTTGTAAACAGGAACCTGAACAGATGTACTTAATAAAGTGGCCCATGTAATTAGAAAATTATTTTTTTTTTTATGACAGACATAGTTTTGCCAACCACTGATAATCAGAATTCAACCAGCAGATCATGATTGACTGCCCTTGTCATTTAGCTTTTACATGGCAATGTGTGCACTTTGTGATCCAATAAAGGGCCCCATTTGTGTGTGTCCAATGAAGCCTGAACATCTTTATTGATGTGACCCCCCTACCACAGGGTGCAGAAAAGCGTGCCCCTCTGAAACACGGTGCTCCAGACAGGGTGTTTCTCACGGAGCACACGCACACGCTGTGCAAGAGAAAAAAACAAAAAAGACTGGACCATCTCCTGTATGTCATGCTGACTGTCAAATATTTCACCCTTTACTTTGCTCTTGTATCATTTCTCCCAGTCATCGGTCTGTTCAATCAACCTGGACCGCATGATCGATTCTGCCATCTCATTCTGTCACTTTCTCCTTCCAGCTGAAACTAACTCCATCTCTCCCCATCTTGTCCATAATGTGGGGGTAATTACCTTATTACAGCCACAACAGGGGTCCGAGGTACTGCAACACTTGATCATACATTAAGGCTGACTGCAGGAGGGCATTAGGATTGGGTGGAGTCAGAATAGGTTGGGGTAAAATAAGATTTGGTGTGGAGAGTTAATTAATGCAAGTAGAAGGACGAGAAGGACAAAAGCATCATCTTCATGTAATGGGTTGTAACTCCTGCGGATGGTACGATAAAAAAAACAAAAGAATAAACAGAGTACATCTACAGGAAAGGATTGACTGACTGGAAACAGAGAAGCAGACTAATGTATTTCAGACAGCGCCAAATCAACTTGGGGCAGGAGATGGAGAGAAAGACCAGAAAAGAAGAGAGAACAGAAAGAGGTTGTTTCTGTCAATAAAAGCAAGAGGGAGTGTTTGCAAGCCGACGGGCTCCCTGTGGCTGGCTGTGTACTTTGTTTAGCTTGACTTGAAGGGCTGGGCAGAATGTTTGGCATGACGAGATTTAATGCAACTCTGTAGCGAGCTGCCAGTGGGAATGTGACTGGTGGCTGAGTTGTAGATCACGCTGCTTAAACAGCACAAGATGAGACAGCTGCATGAGCAGCTAAAGAAGCAGTATTGTGCAGAAAGGGGATTTGTTTTGTAAATTTAACAATATATTTTAAAAGGAATGAAGTCAATATGTACTGGGTGGCTGCTTAAAGGCACTGTTGGCTAAGGTTGTCTGTTTGAATCAATACTTGTTACTGTAATCAATTGGCAGCAGATGGTTACAGCTAGTAAGGAATTCAGCTGAAACATGAGTGGTCAGCTGTATGCCACTTAAGCAGAGTGCATTAGAGGCCCCGGCCCAAAACAAAAACATCAATTAGTGCCCATGTCTGTGGGTGTTTCTGTATCCACTCACACTCCTGGCAGATCACATGTTCATGAATCCTCTGAGTTCATTCAAGGCAGAACAATTCTCCACATCCATTCCATTGTGAGGTAAGCATGACTCGTATAAAGAGAAAGAAAGTTGTAATGTCTTTACTGTCATGTATCATCATGACCTTGTGGTCATTCGTCATCACTTTCAAAATGTGGGGGAGTGCTGATGCAGCAATGGACAATGGGAAAGCTAATAGTCTCATGTGATCATAGAGGACACTTTGGTGAGTCATTAGGAAGCACAGGGGAGCTGCTGGTGAAACTCTGATAAAATCTGCATTCTTTTGCTGCCTCTAACTCGTTTTCTTCTAGGATTGCCTTGTTTTTAGCACCCACGCATATCACCGATGTGTTCATTAGGAAGTGCAAGGACTGTTTTCTTTCACATTTAATGTTTTAGATGAAGGCCAAACAGTTCAGTTTTGGTCTCATCTGACCAGAGCTCCTTCTTTGACATGTTTTTGTCCCCCTTACATGTGTTAGATCAAAGTTCACCTCCAATGGTGTTAAATCAGCAATGGTTTTCTTCTTGTGCCTCTTCTATCACTGCAAGGTTTGTGAAGTGTGCACTTGTTAGTGTGGCAAAAATGGCAGCTTGGCTGATACACATTGAACAGTTTTGTCACATACAAAACTGTTCAATGTGAACATTTTGCCCCCTGAGCAGTTTACTACAGAGCCCATCTGGTGACATGGGTGGCCACATGGTTGGTCACAACTTGCTAAGTCTTGGACACAAGTTTCCCTCCTCCCAATTCCATCAGATAGCCTCAGTAGTTTACTGTGAAACACAAAGTATTAAATTGTAAAACATGACCTTTGTGCAGATGTGTCCATTGTATGTTCGCTTTGAGTGCATGCGGAAATTTGCATTGTGAAGTGCACCTGAGCATGTGGGGGCCTTGACCCGACCCTTTTCTTTTTGCACTAGACTGCATTATCTTATCAAACATCGAGTGATTACATCTAGTGGCTAATTTTCCATACGATAGAGCCATAACCTCAAAATTTAAATGAATACATTACCGCATCACAACCTTTATATGAGCATTTAGGATTTTGAGAGGAAACTTGTAACACAAAAAACATGCCAGCTTCCTCTGCGCTTATGTAAGGTTAAATGATTGAATTAAATGAATTTCCCATCTGTCAGTAACATTTCTCTTTTTATCGCAGGATCATTCTTGCGCCTTTGGCACCCCCCTTTCTAGCTTTTTATCTTTCCAATCGCATCTCTGACTGTAGAGAAACCCCCTGCTCATCTGCATGCTGAGCATCTTGGTTCCAGCTGCGAATGAAGGATTGAAATGGAAATTGGGAAGGGGAGAAAGCACAGTAATGCTCCTCAAACACATACACAGACTCCCAACTGACAACCAGCCCAGAACTCGAGAAATGCAATAAACATGGGAGAAATTTTGGAAATTTAAGCACCAAAAGGAGAAGATTGAGAGGGAATGCAGACGATCAAGAAAGCATGCCCAAACTACTGAAAAAGTAGATCAAGAGCCTCTCTCACTGTCTGATACAGATACAAAGGTGCTCTTTATGCGCACACAAACACAGTCTAATGGACGAGACAAGATTCATGTGAACAAACTTTGACTGGCCTGAGAGACGGCCAGACCTTGAACCTGGGCAGCTGAAGGAGTAGACATGCAATCTCTGAAAAGGTTGGTTTGTTGTGTAGTACGTATAGGTACAGTAGTACATTGTGTACTGTCAAACAGAAATGTACATCTCTTGTCTGATAAATGTGCAAAGTTGAGTTGAATGTTATCTGCAAAACTGCAGGATATTTTTAACAATGAGTTGTTGTCAAAGAATGAGAGTGGTTCCTGTCAGCTCAGAAAATACGAAAGTTTGTCAGAAAATCCAGCGCTTAATCAGAACTGGCAGCAAAAAAAGACAGATCCTCTTCAGATTACAATCTGAATATTGAAATTAATCTAAATTCAACACCCACTTTTCAAATGTCAGAGGCCTGCGGGTGCGTTGCATTGCTATTCATGAGATTCCTACGTCCCGGTGCCACAGCGGAGTGACGTGTGTTAACCTCAGCTGGAACGGCCAGATGGGGAAAAAGGGAGGGCGATATTGAGCGAGACGATGAGAGAACTGTATTCGGGAGAAATAATTTAACAGAGAAAACAGAAGCCAGACAGGCGAAACGCTGTATGTGCATTACACGCCACCCACTTTGGTCAGGCCCTAAGGCGAGTGCACAGTGTTAGCTGAATGTTGCATCAAACCCAGCTGGACCTGGCTGCAATATGAAATGCACTCTTAGAAGACTGGTCTCTGCAGTGTGCTTTTATTTCCACAGTGGGAAAAATACAATTTCTACTGTTCTCAGCAATCAAACACAGATCTTATTTTTAGTTGCTCCTGACATGTCAATGTGACCCAATTTAGTCCCAGAAAGAACCAGAAGCAAAATAATAAAAATAAAAAAAAAACAAGACGGTCACCTATTATTGAAAAATAATCATATTATAGCATAAATGGCTCAGTTATTTGATGCAAATTGCTTATGTTGTAAATGCAAAACAGAGTCAGACGTTTCTCTAGAGATGGTTATTGACAATTAGACTCAGGAAGTTTTGATGGCCAACAAGTGGTTAACAAGGTTTCTGTTTCTCAGTTTTCCCACGATTGTTATACGCAGGCATAACCATTTGGGTGCCTTACAGACAAATGTTTTGTGTTATTTTAGGTTAACAGACTTACACAGCTGTTCAAAGTAAGTCATTTTTGGAGCAGAACACTTCATTTATCACGTCTTGGTTGCTTTTATAGTTACAGATTTTCATGTTTTGCTTTTGTTTAAAGCAACAGTGTTGCTTCAGTAGTCAACAGCTACATGTAAAATTATGCTTTGCTATGGTTTTTCTGACTACAACAGTAAAAAAAAAAATATATATATATATAATCCTGCTTCTCACCCTACCAGCCATGACAAAATTGCTTGTAAAACTGCTCTGAGCGCCGTTTCTCTAGATGTCTTTTAGGCTGTATTCAAATATAAAATTGAAACACAACAAAATGGCCCACTAGGAGGTGGGGGTGGGTGGGTATTGCTTATATCTATTGACATGCTTCAAAAATGTTCATTTAAATATATTAACTTGCAGTGCCTTATGGCCATGGGCAGAGCAACAGCACTGTTTGCAAGTGCAATGAGAAACAATGTTTCTGAATGAGCATAACGTAATTGGTTCAGTTATTAGTTGCAAATTGTTTAATGCTGTAACTGCAAAGCAGAGTCAGACGTTTCTCTAGAGATGGTTGGTGAGAATTAGACACAAAGCTTTGATGGCAGATCAGTGGGTAAAAAGCTTTTTCCTTCTCAGTTTTCCCATGGTTGTTATATGCAAGCATGTCACCCAAAAGCAAGGCTTCTAAATATGTACATTAATACATATTTACAAAATAGTAGAGCACAGAAGAATAATCCATGTTTATTTTATGCTGCTACATCTTATTAGACACAAAAAAAGCCATTGAAAAGTTGATTTTACGAAATTGGTTAAAAAATATAATCTCGTGTAGATTCATTGCATGAGTAATATACTACAAGGATTCATTTCTGTTTATTTTGATCATTTTAGCTTACAGCTAACAAAAGACCCAAAACATAAATAAGTCTCAGATAAAATTCTAAAAATGAATAACATTTTTTAGTTCTGAAATGTTCACCGAGAGATGTATCTGAGTATATTACTACGAAAGGTAAGTGGAAGGAATGATTTGTTCAAACTTGTTCATCACAATTTAGTGAAGAGACAAACCAAGGCGAAAAAATGCAACCACAACAAAATTTACTGAACGAGACCGGAGAACCAGGATCTCTGCAGAGTGAAAGAGACATGTTATGATTTCAACAGCATGACAAAAACCTGGAAATAGATTCCCAAGGTCTACACACACATGCTCAGGCACATAACACTGCACATCTGTTATAAATTCATATGTTTATGTTGGTAATGGTGGGACAGACAGGTCTTTTTTTTTTTTTTTTTCTGTCATCTCTTCTAAACAATTTTTTCTGCACATAGATAACGTCCAATGGTTGGTATGGCAACTTGGTGACCCCAGCATGCCACTCTCTGCTTAAATTTTGTTAGAGATTGGAAGCTTTCTTTGCCCTAAATTTATCTCTGCAAAAAATTGAGCAATTTATGACCCAAAAGTTTTATGTTCATGCTAAACCCCACACAGAATCAATCTCAGCAGAAGGTCTAAAAATGCAAGATGAGCAGACAGTTTCATCCCAAGGAGTATCTCTAACATCTTCACATTCACACAATTCTTAAACCTTTTTTTTCCCCAGTTAAGTGACCTCGATCTGAGATGTGTGGGTTTTTAGGCTGAGCATCCAGGAATCTGGTAGAAGCTGCTCTGTTGGCCGAGTTCTTAAAAGATTTGGACAGTTTCTGACACTTGGCATTTCTTTGAAGACATGCCATCTCTCCCACAGACATAGATATTGGAAGTTGTAGAGAAATGCAAGGTTGGAAAAACACAGAGTTTCTTCCATAACATTCAGCTAGTGTCCAGTATCTCCACAGCCGTTCGGTGTCACGCTGTCTCTCTCTGTCGCTCTTTTGTTCTGCACTGAAGAAGCCGCGCACCCAAGGCATCAAAGTATGACTGACTTTTAAGCTTCTGAGGGTGCACACACTGAAGAAATAATACAGGCTTTCCACATAAACACGTGCACATATTGCACACCGTGCAATTGAGACAGTTTGACTGGCTGAGCAGACAGCATCTGTTCTGCACCCCGTCATCCTCCCTTTGTACCCCACCCTGTGTGACAGGTGGAGGGGATTCAGACTCAAAAGCTAAGCAGCCACACACTCAAGTCACTGACACACACACACGCACGCCAGCGTGCAAACACACCTGCTGGGGGCCGTGCAACAGCGCCGTGTGGTGCCAGGCAGACTGAGCGGCACGTTGCATGTTTACACCACCTGCTGTCAGGCCAAACAGGATGAGGAATTAGAGTTGACAGCACACAGATGAACAGCAACACACATATAGAAGACAGATGTACATAGCACCCTCTGACTGTCAAGTCTTTCTTTCACACACAAATGAAACACCATCCATCTATCAGCTGCTCTTAGATGCAGCAGCAGAGGAGTGTGTGACCCTGACTTCTGTCCAGGCAGGGGTCACTTACTGATATCAAGGTAAAGATTTTAAAAAGTTGCCAGCATGGAGGAGCAAAGGTTTTGTTCAAGAGCAAATGTTGGGTTTTTGATAGTTGTGAGCTATAATCATCGAAAATGCCTAAAATATATACATTTCAATATAATGGATCTAAATGTTTCAATTTTTGAATTGATTTAATTTAACATTTTCAGTGGTATTATGGCTTACATTGATGTGTATTTCTGCATAAAACTAAAATCAAAATAAACAAACTGGAGTAATTGTAAATAACTTTGGCCACAGTAGGAATAATTTCTTAAGCAAACTATTTAGATCACATTAAATCATACTTGATTTTCACTTTCAAAGTATGAATATAATATTTTTTATTGAATTTTTAATCTCACACCAACCCATGCCTACTTTTATCACAGGGGAAGTTTTCTTAGTGAAGCTCACCTCTTCAGTGAAACAGCTTTGACCTTTTAGCCCATAATTTCTGTGAAGAGTCCAGCAAACACGAACAACCCACTGCAGACGGCATGAAACACACAGCATGCCGATTCGAGATTAGATCACCACCAACGGCTTAAGATTCGATATCAAGCGCACAGGGAAGATTTAACTTTCTTCTCAAGTAAGATTTGGTTTTAAAATTGCAAAGTAAAGTGAAACTTGAAATCATTCTTCAAATATGAAAACAATGCAGATTATGAGAAAACATTGCATTCCCCAAACAGGAAGCATAGTCGTTATCCTTACTGGGCGGGCTGCATCTGCATTCCCCCACTGCTCCGTTGACTCAATGTGACAGGGCTCTGGGAATGCCGGGAAAACTTTCTGGGGAATGTCATGTCTTCAGAGAAAACATGCCACAGGGCATGAAGCTGTGGGCTGACAGTGTGTGTAGGCTGTCCTGATAGCGGTTCTATTTGGAGAGGCCTGAGCTGCAGCGAAGCATTTCTTAGTTATCTACGCCTTCCAGCCCCGAGGAGGTGAGAGGCAGGTCTGCATCCATTCCCGGAGTGATCAGGCTCCCAGCTGCCAGAGACCTGGCTGAGAGAGGGCGAGCGAGAAGGTGCAGCCACCCCCACACCAGCGCAGGGCCCTGACTAACTACTTGAGTGTGCATTTGTTAAATGTGGTAATTGCTCAGCAGCAGTGAAGCCTGCTGATAATGACAAATGGTGCACAAACAAGTTGACTGACTGCAAAGGAAATTGCCTGGAAAGAAGGCATATACTCTCCCTATATATAGATAAAATCTACAGCCACATTCATGGACAGTGTGGAGAAAACAGAAATAAGTGTGTCGAGATTCCACACATTTCTATCTTCCACTCAAGGACATGTTGCTTCTTCTCTCCTCTAAATTACAGGGTAGAAGGAAAAAGCACAATCAGGATGGGGGAGCAGGGGGTGAGAACCGGAGGAGGGGGAATGGAGAAGGTAGGAAGCAATGATGGGTTCAGGTGTTTAGAAACAGCTGTTCTCCAAACAAAAACAGCAGGGAGTGGGCGGACGGAGGGCCGAAAGAAGGGAAGATTGAAAGATGAGGGAGCTAGGATAGCAGCATGAAAAGACTACAATGTATTCTCAGAGAGAAGTACAGAATAATTGGAGACTGTTATGACTGATATAGAAAAAAAAACATAAAAAAAGACAGCTGTATACACTCAGTCCGGCGGGACAGCACACAATGCACTGTGTACTGTACACACATTGATAGAGAAGTTGACAGACTGGGAAACACAGTGAGGCTTACTGTCAACAAATAAAATATCTTCCAAACACAGGAGTCAGAAAATACTCGCTTTGCAGACAGGGTGAGCAGAGTCGAGCTTCACGGTGCAGATCCTCCAAAATTCACTCAAATTAACTAAATAAGCATGTTGCAACATCATTACATTCACATATACATGCAAACTAGTGCTTTACAACTCCATCTTCAAGTCCAGATGAGGAAGATTAGTGATAATAAATGCCAAATGCTAATTTAACAACCTATTCTAATTAAATCAAACATTGAAATGGGTTTTCAAGGATTTGCTTTCATTACTAAGTGATGCATTTCAGCTGTTTATTTCACTGCTTTAAAAAAATGTTGAAGCTTTATCCAGCATTAGCTAAAAATTGACTGGAAAGAAAATGCTTTGTAGAAAACATGCGCATAATACAAGGATAACTGTAGCCTTGACACTCAGCCAGTCCGTACAAATGTGAATCTAGGGCTGCTGTCCTGCAACTTTTCTATGCAACTCTGGTTCAACACACCTGAATCACGTAGGTAAATTACCTCCTTAGTATGCAGGTAAGTTTCCGGCTTTCAATTAATGACCTAATTATTTAGTTCAGGTGTAGAGACCTCTAAGAGTTGCAGACCCCACATCTACTGTAGTGTACGGTAATGGTTCCAACTCTCAAATCCCTGTTTAGCCACATATACTGGGGCCACTAAAAGGATCCCCCCTAGTTACTGAAGGGCTACTTCAGAATCAAAGTCCCTACATCTGGAGTAGTTTATCAAGACAAAATCCATGCTAGTTGAAGACGTTAGAATTTCTTGGTTTGTCATTTGGAAAGCCAGTTCATCTGATGATATCTGCCCATTTTCCCCTCTACTTTATGGATTTCATTTTCCACCAGCAACTGCCCACACTGCCAAAAGTACCAATATCAGGTCTAATGGTTATCACCAAGCTTGATGGACAAGCAAACTGCCAGACCTGAAGCCCATAAAGAATCAATAGAGTATTGTGAAGAGGAGACCCATCACAGAGCAATGCAATAAACTAAAAGCTGCTTTATGCCTCTTTGCGTCAATGTAATTCACAAAAAAGAAGCCCAAACCAAGATGTGTGTATATACACTATAATACATGGATGGGTATTCAGTTGGCTAAATTTTCAGCATTAAAAATTCTTATTCAAATTTTAGTCGACTTTAAAATAGCTGCAAGTCATAAACAGAAACTAAATAGAGCACCAAGAGTAATTTATTTCCTGTAAGAGTTTTATTTCCAAACCAACCTTTTTGCTGACATTCATCTGTACTTTGTGCATTTCCCAACACCCCTTGAAGCTGCTGCAGTTCATTTCCATTATATTCAGCCAATCTTGACAGCTTTTATACTTTTAATCCAATTTTGGTTTCCACATTTTTAAAGAGCCTTATATACAACCACTGCATAAAAATGTGGTTCAAGAGCAACAGCTTTTATATTTAAAAAGAAAATGGAGGCATCTCTGTCCAAGATGATTCATATTCTGCAGGCTTTGGCACCCTCTACAGGATTGTAAACACTCAGTTAAATTAAGCGTCTCGTGCCCCGTCTCCATAAGCTTTAATTAGCAGTGCAGACAGCCTCTTAAGCAAACCCAGACAGCCAAACCAAAACAAAAAGGAAACAATACAATGATAAAAAATAACCTTTGTACAGCTAAAATATTCATGTCAGTTTTATGAATAAATCGACTTAAAATAAGGGTTTGCTATATAAAAAAAAAGTTTTTGAAATTTTTTTAAATGAAATTAGTTTCAAGTCCAACATAATAAATAGATTATTTCTTTTGGTAAAATAAATTAAGTGTAATTTTAACCTCCAGGTGGCACTGTGGTCCCCTATATATTTTACTTGCAGATTAACTGTGCTGCTACTGAAAATCTAATCATCTGCTATCATTGTTCTTAAAACATTTGCTCATCATGGGATGACAACCAAATCTCTACAAGCTGAAAAAAGGCAACAAGTGAACACAGTGGCAACAACAGAGCTCTGATGTGACAGAAAAAGAGGGCGCTTTAACAATCATGTCTGGCCATTTTCTGGAGCCTGCAATGGCTCAGTGAAGGAGCAGCTCTCTGTTCATTTCTTAAATATTTAATGAATACAGCACCCACAATTAGGCTTTTGAGTGAAAGTTCATATTTGATCACCAAAATGACATGCCATGCACTTAGCTTACTGCCTTAAAATAAAAAAGCTTTATGCTGAACATGATTTAAAATGTTAATTTTTCCTCAAATAATACACACACCAATTTTGACTTTGTCCAGAAAAAAAGGTTTATTAAACAGACTTCTTGTTTGCAGCTGCAACCTGTGGAGAAGAAAACAATATATTATATTTTTAAATTCAGCTTTCTGCTGCTACAAATGTGTGAGTTTGGGGATGTGGGGCATATGGTTGGTACAAATGGCTAACCATTTAATCTCCTTCAACTCCAATCTAATCAAACTTCCCATCTGCTTAATCTCCCATTTGTTCATCTTTTACTTCTAATTTTCACCCATTTCAGTTTCTGCAATAGTGTTTCAAACAGCGCCTGCAACACATGGGAGCGACTTACCATCAATTCACAAGGATTTAAGAGGAACAGATCTTGGAAAAGAAATCGTTCCGTTACAGTTGTGGGTAATATCAACATTAATACTATAATACAGAGCAGAAGAGTCGCGATGAATGAATAAGCCATTAGAAGCTACATAACGAGAGTTAAGTTGAGCCATGCCAACATCTTGCAAAGTTTAGTGCAGCAGGCAGGAAGGCGGGGCCGGCTCAGGTCTGCTCATCTGCATACTGCTCATTAGTATGGGTAAACAAGGAGAAAACTGGTGCCATACGGCAAACTCGCCAAGCATGAAATTCCCTCCTCATGTTTACCCCTTTTTACCCTTGGCTTGTCAAGACGTTGCTGCTTCTCTTGATTTTTGACAAGGCCCAACTGTGAGGGTTTGTTTTTAAACGAAGGGCAACGATTCTAATAACGTGCTGCAGAAGAAAATCTGCCCTAGGACAAGTGCCGCCAGAAAAGCTTTGCATGTCTAAGTGACACGGGGGGCTGGCGTCTTCCTGCCATTGACACGACGCAGCATCAAAGCCACAACAGCAACCTTGTGATGATTTCAAAAGCTTAATGCTTCACTCCGTTTGTCACTAAATTGAGCTACTGCAAAAACTGAGGATGGAATAACATTAAAATGCTTAGAAGTACAAGATTGAAGCTTTTTATTTCAACAATGAGTCTGACTTACAAACCCGTAACACAAAATGTTCTCTCATAAGCTAGGTCACATCTGGAGAAATCATAACCAAATCAAATTTTAAGCAAATGAGAATTCCTACTGGACCCATCTTCCTTACACATCTATAGCTGGTTTTATAACATATTTGGCATTAAGAGTGTAAAAGATTGTTGAGCTTTATAGTCTGCATGTCGCACAAAAGATAAACCACACAACTGTGAAGTTGGCCTCGGGTCATGTAGTGTGATAATGGGGTTTTCACTGCTTGGTTGGCATCCAGACCAACTCACATCAATCCTTTTAAAATTCTCAACTCTTGTTCAATCTGGATTAGATTATCCGATGCTATAAACAGATTCTTTAAAGCACAGTTCATAATCTGAGACCTTTTATTTGTTGCAGAGTGAGCAAAATCAGTTTTGATTTTCCACTGTTCACTAATTGAGCTAATCCAGATGGAAAATATTTTACTCATACTTAATCAAACAGGAAAAAAAAAAAAAGCAAATTCAATATGTTCCAGATTCTAAAGACTCCAGAAAGTGTGATGCAAAACAGGAAGTTGTTTGGACAACAATGTTTCAACCACTGGCACAACTGCAATGAATGAGCATCTAAACAACTAAAACAGCAGTACAACTGATTGGTGTACATTTACACCAATAGGGTCTCTCTATGTGCTGAAGAACGTCAAAACAAAAATGAGCTGGTTCAAGAAAAAGGGACTGTGTATCTGGTGGCCTAGTTTTAATTTATATGGTAATGCTGAAGCATCAGAGTGATGTATCCACTGTGATACAGGCACGAGAAGGTCCAGTTAAACAAGGACTGGTGCTGACACATTTCTCACCTAGACAGCTGAGCTAGATTAAAATTACTTTTGACTAGTTGAAGAAATTTTTGATAGATTTGTCGACATCATTAGCTGAAGCCCTAGTGAGAAGGTCATTTTATAGAAATTATTACAGAAAACGTTTCCTGCTCTGATTTTGATTTAAATGTATTTTCCTCCCAAAGTCTGCAGTTGGTAAAATGCATTAGAGAAAAAAACACAAACATTCATTTTACTGTTATAAAAAAGGAAAATTAAGAGATGCAATCACTATAGTTTTAGTATGAAACAAAAACCAAATTATGTTCTTGGATTTTTTTGAGTTTGGTAAATTGTGGGACAATTAATACAGAAAACTGTTTCTCACCTGGCCAGCAATTCTGTCCAGGTCTCTTGTTCCCTGGGAGGTCAGTCTTCGGCCACTAAGTAGGAAGACAAAAAAACAGATCAAACTCTGAATTTATTTATACCCCATAGACCAAGTGACAAGAGTAAACTGCTGATCAATTCTCCAATAGGAGATGCAAAACTAGGGAGGGAACAAAAAAAAACTCAAAAGACTAATTTACAATTATGCTTCAGGTGCACTTTAAAACAAATGACAATCAATTGTTTTGTAATTACATCTCAATTGCTGGGCTGCAGTTCAAAAAACTCAGCAGTTCTTAATCATCGTTTTGAAAGTAAACGTTTCAAAGAAAAAAGATGAGAATTGGTGTCTGCTAACAGGCAGTTAGCTGGCCGTTTATGTCAAAGAATAATAGCAACAGTGTTTCCAGAGGGCAGCATTAGCTTCAATGAAGGCACAACAGAAAGGAGAAACGGTTGTTGGGACAGAAATGTTTGAAGTCACATTCTGGGTTTTCCCCAAGACGTCCAATCTAGATTTTGTTTTCACTTGCCTCCAGAGTCATTAATAAAATGTTGGTTTTTACCGTCTCGTTTCAAGCAGTTTTGCTTTCATTAAAAAACATCAAGAGCAAGACAGTCATTAACCAAAGGCTGTTTTGTTAACAAGTTGTGTTTTGCTCATGTGTAATCTGTGTTCCCATTTGCTGCTCTAAAATGCAACTCTGTTCTGAGCTGAAGTATTCTTTCTGAATATAGCAAAGTCAGAAATGGAAAATAAAAAAGCATTTCCCTTTGAATACACAGAATATATATATAAAATCAGAGCTGTAAAAGCTGACAGAATGTTTAGCTATTAAGCAGCACAACTGAAAAAAAAGTGCTTATTTATAAGGAGTTTTGAAGATACAAACTATTGCTGGGCGAAAAACATATCACAAAGTAAGCATTTCATGTCAGTTGATGTCATGATTAGTCTTTTGTTTTAAATATTCCAAATATTGTCAAACTGGCAGTATTTTATCCACAATTTCATCTTAAGCTGTTGTACTCATTTTCCCCTTTTACCTTACTCTGTCTTTTTATTTTTCAGCAGTTATGGAGCGATGTGACAAAACATGACCCGGCTCCCACATACTGAGTTAGAGAGAATGAAAATCATCAGGAGCTCATTCACAGGAACCAAGAGGTCGACACCAGCTACTGAAAACAACCCTGGTAAAATCATTTCCTCGCCACCAAACTTCACACTCCGAGACCGACAATAATACAACTGTTGGAAAATGTTGGCTTTTGTTTTAGTTTGAAATGCCAACAGTTTTAATTGTGGGCTTAGTACATTTTATTTAATAAAAACCTACATTTGCAATAAACAATTAAATATTTATTCAAATAAGTATATGCAAGCTTGAAGCCAAACAAACCTTTATCATTAATTTATTCCCCTTATTATGAAATCTAGTTTTGCAACTATCTGGCTAATAAAGTACTGAGGTTTTCAATAAAATTTCATAGAGTGCAAAAGCATCTTCAACAGTCAACATAATCATAATCAGAACTGGTTTAGTTGCCGGAATAAATACTTTTGATAGTTTACTCAATGTTAAAAATACAAGTTGACAAAATGAGACCAGGTCTCACCTCAGCAAATGGAGAATCCACTGAATCATCTCCAGAGGAAAATGAATCAGTATATTTGGTGTAACCTTTATGAGTTATATTTAAAAAATGCTGAACTACCAAACATTTAATTCAACAAGCCAGAAATTTGCTAAACATTTCTGATGTAAAACAATACAGAGCATTTCTACATTAACCAGTAACATGTTTAAAAACATTCATTTTAATTCAGCTCAATAAAATGTAAAACTATTTACTCTGGAGTTCTAGTGCTTCACTAACACTGATGCAATGCAGGTATACTAGTAAATCTCATCAGTTTCACATCCTTGCTGTAGAAAAATGACATGGACTTAGTTAAAACTTCTGTTGAGGAAAGTATGACATTTCTGCGAAGCTCTCTGACATTTAGACATCAGCTCAAGTTTTAAACCAGACTTATGACCTTTAATTATGGAAAAACTAAGTCAACAACGCAGAGCAAGCAAAATATGTTGTAAAATAAAAGCATTTGGAGGCTGTGTCATCACCATAACGTGATCAAGCTACAATAAGAAATTGATGAAAATGGTGCCTTTCACTGCAAAAAATGAAAAGAAAATGAATCCATCATGCATAGAATCGTACAACATGTGGAATCGAAACTTTAAGGCAACCTAGAACAGGTTTAGGATCTATAATCTACGCTTTCATCTCTTTGAACTGAAATATTGCCTAAAGCAAAAATAAATAAATAAATACTCCACATTGAAAGTGATCAGAACAACCCGTCATAAAACACTTACTCTTTTGCTAAACTCTTCCAAACATTAAATACAGACAGGTGCACCCAAGTCAGAATAGAACTCCCTGTTCACAGATATGTAAGAGAAGCTGATGCATAACATCACTTACCCATTGGGATCCTTCTCAATCATCTTGAGGAGCTCAAGAGCCTGCAGCACCTTGCGAGCCACATTTTTTGATCCAACGCTGTAGTGGGCAGGGCATACACCGTTCCTCTTGCGACCACCATAGATCTTAGTCATGGAGCCAACACCAGCACCCCCCCTGAGATACAGGTGGCGAACTGTAGATGCTGCAGAGAAAGATTAAGAATAATAAATCAGGTATTGTTAACCCCACGCAGAGGCAAATTAAAACAAAAGTCAAGTTGTTCCACATAAAAAGCAATCATGCAAATTACTGCTCTCCTACAATACAGAAAATGATTTCAATCACAAAAGATATTCATACTTACCAGCTCTGATGTAGAACCAGTTCTCATCACTGGGGGAAAGCTCTTTGTGCTTACCCAGCTTGACAAGGTCCACCCAATCAGGCACCTTCAGCTTTCCTGACCTGGAGGGGAGAAAAACACCAGCATCAAATCTGATAAATCTACTTTTTAAATGGAGCCAACAACACAAAATTCACATCAGCAGTTTCCAACAACCCAAGTAATTCAAACATACAAAGAAATCAGAGAAAGTTATTCCACAAATGATAGTATGGAAGAGAGACAAGAACAAGGACTCTGTAAAAGTTCTGAAAAACAGATGCAAAATACAATTTAGTAACAATCTATAAAAATATCAAATTAACAGGTAAATAATACTGACTTCTTCAGGAAAGCCGCAAGGGCACGGACAAACTCCTGCTGGTTGACGTCTTTCACTGTAACACCAGGCATCTGCAAGAGATTAAACATCACAGCATTATACATGACAGTACAACGTCAGATCAGAGTCTGGATAAGATATGCATTTCTTTAATCCCAGAATTAGGAAATCAGATAGCAGCACCATAATATACAGGAAACAGAGTATATTCAACACAAATAAAAAACAGCATGCAAAATAAAAATCAACATTTTTATACAATAAAATTTTATTTATAGGGATTAGAACTATTATTAAAAGTAAAAGCAATTTGAGAGAATAACTTTTAAATGGTTTGATAATGTCACAAATTACAGAGGAAAATAGTAAGTAGTCAGAAGTACATTAGTGATCACATTTGAAACAATGCTATGAACAACAAAGGTCTGTCCACATGTAACACTAGACTGCACACAGCACATGCATTAGCAATGTTCTTCAGGGTGTAAATTAAACATGGAGCTATAAGGCTATGGCTGTATGATATAAAATCTATTATAATACTCAACAATATGCATAAACACTTTGTCCCCACTTGATTCCGCCTTAACTCCACTGCTCTTACTGAATTTCAGCATTTTGTTCAACATAATTGTGCATATGTGACATGCAATGGGATTAGAATATAGTAAGCAATTTCATGTGGGTTCAAAATGGGTAACTGAATTAAGGATGATATTTTTAAAATGACAGAAAAAACATAAGCTTTAAAAGTTAAAGGTGGCTCAATAAGTTATTTCTTTATTTTTAGTTCAAATTTTTAATTAAATGATGATGTTCAAACGTCTGAAGCCATTAGGGTTTAACAGAGTACACAGCAAGCATCCTGTTCAAGAAGCTCCATGTGCTGGCATCAACTGCAGTGAAATGAATTATTATCTTCACGTGACTGCTGGAAAACAACAGTAATGACGTGATTTTAATTTTAATTCAATTTTATTTAACTAGGGACAAAAAGCACACAATATTACGAGGACCTGTGCATTAGCTTCCTAGCTACCGGCTAATTTGCTGACCATGTCCCTTGTTGTGCTTATCCAGTATTAAACACAAGTGTGGGAAATATATTTACGTATTTAATTAAAAAGCAAACTTAAAACAAAGATGCATTATTATACACAATACACCTATAGACAAAGTCAGATCTAGGACACTTGGAGAGCTAACAGATGTAGCCGGCATGTTAGCTTCAGAGTCGCATGTTAGCTTACTACCACACTTGGCGTAAAACACTATTCAGTAAAGCTTATAAACCAATATACTTAAAAAAAAGCTATGATATCCATATGGTGTAACCACGTAACATATTAAGAGGAAAAGACAGTTAAGTGCGGTAGCAGGCCAAATGAGGCAGCATGGGGGCAGCCATTACTACCAGCACACTGAAAATCAGCACTCTTAAAATACTTAAAAACTAAGAGTCATATTCAACTATTTACGACAACGACCAAATACTTCAATTAAATAGGTATTATACCTCAGCAGGGTGAATCTGAAAAGCAAACTTATACGTTCTAAAGATATTTATGAACATAAATGTTATAAGAGAAAAACAGCGCTTTACCTCGCTTGTGGACAGCGGAGGGAAGAGGGAGGAACGGGGTTTCCCACCCGTGTTGAAACGGGCAAATCTTGTTTTTTCTCGCGAGACATAAGTGCTTCCTGTTGCAACTGTTTACAGAAAATAAAATAAAGTAACAATTGAATTAAACTTGATAAAATAAATAGAAAAAAAAAACCAGAAAGTGAAATAGCCACATAAAGACACATGGAAAGTTGACAGTTATTCTTCTTTATTTACCATGCCTATTGTCTTCAATCTCGTTTAATTCAATACGTAAATAAATACTAGAGTAAACATGTCTTCAGAATTCAATGCTACGAACCTTTAACTTTTAAAGATTATGCTTTTTCTGTAATTTTAAAAATATCATCCTTAATTCAGTTACCCATTTTGAACCTACATGAAATTGCTTACTAAATAGTGAAATGAACACTTCATTTCTACTGTGAAACATGGTGGTGATGCTTTTCAAAACGCTTTTCCGTTCTTCAGCAAGGCTTGAAGCTGGGATGGATGTTCACTAAACACTTAACCAGAACTACAGTGGAATTGTGGTATTTAATTCAAAGTACACTGATGTGCTACAATGGCCCAGTCAAAGTCCAGACTGAAATTAAAATGAGAATGTGTTGCAACACTTGAAAGTAACTTTTATCCATCCAATCACAGTTTGAGCTAAGAAAAATAGGCTAAATCAAAGATTTGCAGATGTAAATATAGAAAAGATAAGATAGGTAAAGATAAAATAAGAAAAGATTTATTTGTCATTGTCATCAACAGATTACAACAAGATTGAGATTTGCTCGACTTGAGTTAAGATGCAGGTTATGTGTATATACCCAATATACACATAACCTGCAGAAAAGCAGTTCTACTTAGTATTAACTCATCATCATGCAAATGTGGCACTGTACATATTGACAATGTGATTCATTATACTGTGCACCTCTATTTGTTGCACACTATTTTTCTGTCTTGCAAGCATTTAGTTTGTAATATAATAATACCCAGGTGGTTTATACTAAATATTTTACTTTGTTTTTCATTTTCTGTTTATTTGCAAAGCTGTTTATTGTATTGTATTTTTACAAAATAAACTAAGTTATGCAAAAAATGAATGGTTAGAAGGTTGTACATTTGCAAGTACAATTAAACTTCAAATTATATTTTTATACATTTAAATATAGAGGCAGACATATTATAAAATATGTGTCATAATGAGTTTTGTTTATTTCTGCAAATTGTTACATTGAACTATAAAAAAAACATTGCTTAATGTCGTCAATGTTTAATGTAAATAACATCACATTTTAAAATGCAATGTTAATTAGTTCGAACATGTGAAATTAAGTATTCTCCCATACAATTTACTTCATGAACCTCATAATTTTTAGTTCAACATTGTTATTGGAGTCTTTAATATATGTAATCAAAATGTAATTAATTTTCATGTAATCTCTGACTTCAAAAACCAATTATATATAATCTGTCACCAACCACTATTAATAAACAAATATATATATATATATAATTAATATATTATTATTAATAATATATATGGCGTAGTTTTAATATATATATATATTTAAAGTGAAAGTCTATAAACACAATTCTTTGTTTTATTTTTCTGCTCATTAAATTTAATTAAATTTTTTCAACAAGGCTCCTTTAGGACCTAATTCCAAGATAAACAGTACTTACATTTAAGACTCCATCAGGATTGAAGTTACTAGTCTGATTTCTGTACCTCATATCCACGATGGATATGTGTTGTTGTGAAAGGCAGTTTGTTGATTCAGGTCAGTGTGACCCTGCCTGGAGCATGGCGCTGTTGGTAGAATAATTTGTGCACAGACTTGGGCTTTGAGCATTAAGGCTTCACTCTGCAGTTCAAGGAAAATCATTTGCATTACATTAAAATGAAAGATGAACATTCCTAAAGTATAAATAAAGAATTGCAGTAGATTTGAGCTTTATTCCTTAGTTGTTGTTAAAGGTGCTTTTTTTAAATTATTTGTCTGAATATTTCAAAATCAGTGGATTAATTTGCCATAAGGCAAAAATTTAAGTGCTTATGTAGAGTTATAGTGCATGTGAAAACTTTCGACTTAACCTTTCAACTATGGATAAATTTAAAGGTGCCTAAACTCATGGAATGTATAAATAAAGAAATACACACGACTCGGAATTCCTTCTGCCCATAGTCGAACGGGAAGAGATTTTAATGCACATGTGTGGAACCAAAACATCACATTCACATCGTTACAGAAATCCAAAATCTCTCGACTTCTACTTCTGACATCAGTTTTTTATAGAGTCCCAGCTTTACTGGTGTGTATTGGGAAGCTTTGACCAATGGCGTTACTCCCCTCCATGTGCGTAGCACTTCTGGCTCCGTTTTACACTGGATATGTATTGGAAGTTCCAAGAATTATTAGTTGACCTCCTGGAATAATTAGAGACCTCTTGACCTCAACATCTGCTCCAATTCAAACGAACTATTAGTCAAATTGTTTGTTCCTTATCTGTCTAAACAGAGGTTCTTTCCCAAGTCTTGGGCTCCAGCCCGGTTCCTTCGCAGGCGAGCAGGGGAAGGATCGGTTACCAGAACTTTCTTGCACAACAGCTTAAATTAACAACTTTCCTCTCTTAAGTGATTGTTATTCCACATCTCTCCAAATCTGAACTCCTTCCTGACTTCTAGGTCATATTGATCCAGTCCATTTGACACAGTACATTTCTTTTAGGTTAAAACATATTTTAGTGTGAACCAACCAAACAACATAATTTTAAACTATTAATGTAATTATATTCCTCTACACAACCTACAGAAATGCTTTTCTCCAATCCTTTCAAAATGTCCTTTAGATATAATCAAATTAACCTTGTTTTAAATAAGTGGACACCAGAAATCTCAAAATGTCAGGAGCAGATGGCCTTGCTAAATGTTTATTTTCAAAAAGCTTTGTCAGAATGTCTGTTAATAATAGTTAAAGTAGTTTTAATAAATATATCTTATTTTGCTAATTTAGACATTTTTTTAACATTTAAAGTAATTGATCATTATTTGTTACTTATTGATCATCAAAGGGGCTGCACAGTGGTACAGTTGGTAGCACTGTTGCCTTGCAGCAAGAAGATCCTGGGTTTGATTCCCAGCCCGGGGTCTTTCTGCATGGAGTTTGCATGTTCTCCCTGTGCATGCGTGGTTTCTCTCCCGGTACTCCGGCTTCCTCCCACAGTCCAAAAACATGACTGTTAGGTTAATTGGTTTCTCTAAATTCTCCCTAGGTGTGAGTGTGTGTGTGCATGGTTGTTTGTCATGTCTGTCTCTGTGTTGCCTGTGTCCCTGCTGTAGACTGTCCAGGGTGTATCCCGTCTCTCGCCCGGAACGCTAGCTGGAGATAGGCACCAGCACCCGTCTAAGAGACAAAGGTGTACAGAAAATAGATAGATGGATGAATGATCATTAAAGTCTTAGTAATGAGATTGTACTATAACTAAAGTGCTAGTTTGATCAGGATTATACACAAAAATATTTTCTAGCTTTTTCAATGTGACAGATTTTGGTGAATACAACATAGGTGTTCTAAATTTGATTCTTCATTCATTCCACCTACAAAATAACATACTGATTAAGAGCTCTTATCTCCACCATCCCACACAAACTGAAACAAGAAAGAAAAAAACGAGTGAAAATTGAGTGATTATGGCTTCTCTTTCCTTCACCTTATTTTAGTGTGTGCCTGTGCTCCTTTATTTGCATAGTTGTCTGGATGGCAGAGATGCTGTTGCCCTTTGCACATCTTAGATGGAAAGGGCAGCTATGCTCCAACATTGACACAATTGATATGTTTGCAGAGACAGGAGAGAGATAGAAGGTGGGTTGATAAGCAGGAGGTTTATAAATCAGGTTCATTGTGTCAGTGAGGGTGTAGGCAGAGTGAGGAGGGGACAGAGATCCTGAAGGGAAATTAAAAAAAAGACAGATTAGACTTAAAGAAGACCGATAAGAGCCTTGTATATTGCATCAACCTCATCACAGGGCCTTAAACAGGTAATAGTCCTCTTCTTTTTCTTCTGATTGCCTTCCTGAAATCACACAAACATCTGGGTAACTATGACCTTTTCATATCTTTTTAACCAGTTGCTGAAAAGTTTGATTAATTGTAAGAGATCAATTGATGAATGAAGACAATTAATTACACTCCAAGACTCCAACTAACAATTTGAATTGAAAATTCACACAGAGGATTAAAGCTTAATAATTAGGTCAGTAAATCAATTCTGCCCAAGCACTTCAGATGGAGAGACAGGAGACGACTGTATAAAGTGATTATGAAGTGGAATATAGGAGTTATTCAAACCACGACTACTACTGAAGTGACGTCTCACTTCAAATGTTTCAAAAAGGTCAAACTAATTACATTGAACAGACAAGTCACATAACGAGGCAGCAAATCTGCTGTTTGAATCTTCCTGAGCTTTGCTTTTTTTAACGTTTGTTTGGAAATTGTACTAAAACTTGCTGCCAATCATTATGAATGCTGAAAATTACTTATCGAGGCAGAGAAGTGAACTGGTGTAATTGACTGGTGTGCAAGCAGTGCCCAAAAAAGTACTCACACCTCTTGACGTTTTCACATTTTGTTCTGTAACAGCCACAAATGTTAATGTATGTTTGAAGGATTCTGCTGTATGTTTTATTTGTACATAATTGTAAAGTAGAAGGAAAATTATACATGGCAAAAGGGTGATGTGCTATTGTAGTCCCATGTATAATATTTTACTGAATTACCTTTTGCTCCTTCTAATGCTAGAAATATTTTCAAGCTTTACATGTCAAAAGACTGAACTTTCTTCCTACGATTATTTGCAAAATAGCTTAAACACAGTCAGATTGCAATGGAGAGCTTCTCTGAACAGCAGTTTTCAAGTCTTGCCACAGATTATGAAGTTAGTTTAGGTCTGGACTTTGACTTGTCCAGATCTAACACCTGAAAATACTTTTATATTCCATTCCATTCTGGCTGATTGTTAGTTTAGAAATATCCAACTGACATGTCAACTGTGTCTCTTGGTCTTCATGAGGTTGCTAGTTCACTAAACTTCTTTTTTTAAAAGGTTTTATTGACTCTAGTAGCCTTTATTTGATAGTTAATTGACAGGAAAGTTGGTAATGAGAGTTGGCGAAAGACATGCGGCAAAGGTCGCCAAGCCGGGAATCGAACCCGCAATTGCCACGTCGAGGAGTAGCTAAGGCCTCCACACATGGGTTGTGCTTAACCCCTGCATCACCACAGCACACTCAGCTCACTAAGCTTCTGGAGGCAAATTGACTTACTTCTATTTAGGCATGTCAGAGTAAAAGGAGTTAATTACACTTTGATTTGTCAAACATTTTGAAAACCTTGTGTCCTTTCCTTTTAACTTATCAACTATGCACTACTTTGTGTAGGTCTACTACATGAAATCTAAGAGGAATACATTGAAGATTTTGTGAACATAGCTTGATAAAATGTGAGATGAATTGTGTAGATCTTTGTATTACATGAATACTTTTGCTCGGCACTTTAAATGTTTGGGCCTATTTGTGTCTGAGAGATAGTAAGTGAAAGAATGGCTGCACTGCACAGGAGAAATGAAACAAGGTCAACACTATGAAAGAAAGGAAAATGGAAAAAGCAGTGTTAACATTGTGTTGCCACCCAGCTTGGTGCTTGTTGTTGTGTGTTTGCATGGAGCTCACATCCTCAGAGGAGAAGTTCTGTCAAGTGTGGTCCAGCCTGACCTTTTCACTCCCTGGGCACGTTTCCAGTTCTCCAATACCTATCAAAAAATCTACTCTCTTTACGTTGGGAGGACAAACTTGCATCTTTCAATACTTTCTCCTGCACTCTTGCCAGATGTTTTAAGTATTCTGCACATGAACCCAGTGTGCTTAACCTCAATATTTCCTCAACTCTTTGTCACTCTTTTCTCATTCATATTCCCTCTCTCCTTTGGCTTTCTATTTGTGTTTGACCGTTCTTTTAACAATCTATGCTGCTTGAGCAATTCTTGTGGAAGACCTCTGTGGGCACTCAGGGCGCTGCCAGCAGCTACTGTAGGAGTAAACAAAGCTGCATTTGCATAAGCACTGATATAAACACATTTCTTTAACTTTTTCTTAAACTTAAAGTTTTTCTAATCTATTTTTCGACTTTTAAATAACTTTTTTATTTTGTTTGTTTCCTTTCAGAAATGGAGTTCATTTGGTTGTACTCCCTCTGCCAGTGCACTCTTTCTTTATTTCTGATTGTGGTCAGTGTGAGATTGTGCATGGCGGTCAGCAGCAGCAGAGCTGTGGCTGATGTCCACCAGGAAGCACAGGGTGGCGGGGTACAACCTGGAAGTGTTTCATCCTGTCTCCGGCTGTGCCTGGGCTGTGTTGGGGCCGTGGGTGGGGCAGTGGGAGTTCCTGTAACTCTGCTGCTCAACCTGCGAACACCCCACTGTCTCTACACATGCATGACACTGGTGTGTTGCCCTTTGCTGATCCGACAGTTTACCATGTTCCTGTTAATGCTGCTCACACTGGACACCCACTTGCAGCATCATTTGGCAGACAGGTGAGTCTGACAAATAAAAGAATCAACATCCAAATTGAGCATAAAAAGTTTCCAAATTGGAAAATGTATAAGTCAGATGTTGTACATAAAATATTCTCAATAAAGAAGAAAACATGGGAGTCGTGGTGCTTCTTTTTAGTGTGAAAAAGTTCAAAATCTAGGTACCAATACCAACAACTCTGTTCAAAATAAATCAGCACAAATGAAGACAAACATTTTGAATGTTTTCTTCTATCAATTTGATTTAGATTAGAAACATTACTCTAAAATCCAACAAACATGATAGTATAATTAATAATTCAAAATGTACCTGGTGCCTATGTCTGGCAATCATTGGGGAAGAGAGACAAAACAAGGCACTAATTCTTAAGGGCAGTTCAGAGTAACAAATTAACATGCTGTTAGACTGGAGAGAACCCAGCTAAGCATTCAAACTTCAAATAAATCCAGTCTGACTAAATACAAATGCAGCATTTATATCCCCAACCTCTTTTGGGGAATCATTAATTAGGCACTAATGAAACTGTTGTTTAATTTCACCAGCCAAACTTAGCCCTGATTACTACCATACCTGTAGAATCAAGAAATCACTTAAATAAAATCTGCCTGACATTGAACACATTGGGTTCTGAACAGGTGAGAAACACAGTTATTGTCCATCAGTATGTAAAGGATTACCAAGCCATTTTTAAGAGGTTGAGACTCTAGTGCACCACAGTGAGAGCCATTGTCCATAATTGCAAAAAACTTTTCACAGTGATGAATCTTTCCTGGAGTGACAAGCCAACGCACATCTCATCCACTAAGTCACACAATGACCTTGAACAACATCTAAATCACTGTAAGCCTCATGTGCCAAAGTCAGTGTTCATGATGCAACAGTACAAAAGAGGCTGGGGAAAAATGCCCACCTTTAAGAAGTCATAAACAAAAAAGCACAGTATTGCCTTATGAGCCTGGTGTACATGCTGCTCATGTATTTGCAGCTGTGAATAATTCATCAAGTTATCCAGAGGACAAACATTAGCTGGAAAAGCATAGATGTTGTTGTTTCCAGCAGATCGGCTCTAAGCCATGCAAGGAAAACACCTCTGCAGCCCAGCTTTCCTTCAAGCACAATCCTGGATTATGTCAGTCTTCACTCAGCCAATTCGGCCAATTGGGTTGCCCTGCTCAGCACTTGGCAACACAGCACACTCCTTCACACAAAGCCATTCACAATCCTGTATGCAAAATTGAATGCCTGCCTTGTCTCCATATAAAGACAGAAAAAGCTGTCTCTGTTATGGTGCATAGAGAAAAGCATATACATTGTTTTCCTGGAGCATGAGAGGCTGCTGTATGTGCTGCCGTTCTGAAACTCATACAGAAATGGCAAAATTTGCACAGTCCTGCAGAGGATTTGCCACATGGTTTCATAGCAAGTCCACCCTGATCTGGAAATGACACAAATTGGCAAAAATAAAACTCTTACTGAAATATGTTACTTTGAAATTCTCTTTACGGGGCAATTAAGCATTTGTTTTGCATGTTTGTTTGCATTTCACAAGTTATTTGTGAAATGCAAATTTCACAAATAACTGTGCATTGTAACTTAGAGGAGTTACAATGCACTCCTCTAAGTGATGTTGCATATTAATTGAGACATCAGTTGTTGACACTGACGGCATTAGAGCTATTTCAAGTCACAAGTCAAGTCATCCAGATATCTTTATTATAGACTAGTGTCTAATTTCAGAACTTACTCTAACATTTTTATAACTTTTTGGCAGATACTCTTCAGTGGTGACCCGTCGCCGAGCTCTGTGTGTGGTCCTGTTGTGCTGGTTGGGGTCAGTTCTCTCGTCCTTTGCCCAGTTCATAGGCTCAGACGTCCTCAGCTCCTCCAGAAGTGACAGCTCTGGTCTCAACACCGAAGGTCATGGACTAAAAGCCAACTGGACCACTTCCTCACCCCCTCTTACAACAACCCCTGTACCAAGGTACTTTCATGACCGTGAGGTAATTGGGAAGTTCCTCCCATATGGAGGTTTCTTGTCAAAGTTCTATGTGGAGGATATGAGCAACTTCACCTACGCAGAAATCCACAGCAGCCACTGGGGCGTGTGTGCCCCTAATGCCATCCTAAGCCCGCAGTTCATCGTCTACGTTCATGGAATGACCGTCTTTATCCTGCCCTTTCTCTTCTTACTGGCCATTTACTTTGACTTGCTGTGCAGTAAGCCAAAAAAGCCTCTTTTCAGCCACACTATTCCTGAGAAACGATCCCATTTGCTCCGCTTTCTGGTCCTTTCCATGTCTCTTTTGGTTATGCTTTGCCTGCCACTCTATATCATCCAGGCTCTCTTGCTTTTTAACCCCCATACCCATCTACCTTTTTGGGCCCATGCAGGTGCCATATTCCTCTTTCAAATATATACTCTGGTTCCCCCGATCCTCTTTACTCCTCCAAGGAAGCAAGTGGGGGAGCAGCAGGCATCCTTTCAACTTGCTGTTCCCAACCTCCAGCCTTCACTTTCTCATTTCAGAGGAAAGTCTGTCCACATGGCACTGCATGAGGTAATGCAAACAGTACCGTGGTCTTCAGCTAAAAATTCTCTCAAAGCTAAAGTGCGCCCAGAGGCCTGAGTTTTGAAAGGGTACAAATCTGTATTTTGTGCACACTTTCACAAATAGTAGGTAAACAATCCTGTTTGCAAAAGAAATATTTAAAACAAATAACCTAATTCAAAAAAATATATTTTGTAGCATTTTTATCTAATCATCAACACTTGCTGTACATATTATGAGTTAACTTGCAAACAGAAAAGTCATTTAATTATCAGGTCCCACACGAAATGTCAGGGAAATTAAGTCTCCAGATGATAGCCACTATCCTGATCACAGATGCCTGTTTCCTTTGACTGCTCCTTCCTCTGGGCTTTATTCTTCTCCTTTTATTAATCCCCACTAAGCTAACAACTAGTGATGTAGATAAATGTGTGACAGAGACTAATTAAACATTCCCTAATAACAGTAGTCCAGGGAGGTTCTGGTATTGTAGGCGAAGCATAATTAACCCCTGGTTATGACACAATATTCAAGGCTGCTTTGACTTTAGTTGTGAATACAATGTGATGCTCTTTTGAAATAAAAAGGGTCTTGCTCACAATAATTGGATTGTTCATCTTGTACCATGTTGGTGTTACGAAATCACTGATGGAGAAAAATATGATAAATTCATCTCCCTGCTCATAGAATAGAGTCTTGAAAGACATCTTTTCTTCTTTGCTTCTTCGATTTGTCCTGATAATAACCAGCAATTTCTTTTGAATTTTACCTTCATCAGCTCTCATAATTGTCCTTACTGAGCCACGTACAATGCCTTGTAAAAGTGTTAATAAACCCTTAAGTACGTCAGATTTTGTGATATTACAAAATGTGTGCGTGTGTGTATATATGTACTTTATGTGACAGACCAAATCAATGTAGTGCATAATTATAAAGTGTAAGTAAAATGTTGTGTGGTTTTCAGCAGTCCCCCTCCCCCAATGTCTGTCAAATTTTGAATGAATGTCTGTGAACAAAAATTTTGTAGTCCACAGTCTCTCAAATTGAATTAGGTCTGGAATTTGATTGGGGATTTTTGATACACATTTATGCTTTGATGTAAACAATTTAATTGCTTCTTTTTGTGTGTGTTCAGAGCTGTCCTGAAAGAAAATATTCCATGAAAAACATGAAGACATTTAAGGGTTTGAATATATTCACATTTCTGCATTTGGTGGCTTAAAAATGAAGATGTAGCAATGCAATTAATATCAAAGATATTAATAAGCTAATTAGAAGAAAAGCTGTGAGTCAGGCTATGCGAGAGGGAGTAAGGGTGATAGGGTACAGTGGACCTCCTCCAATTCACGGTTTAGGACTCACCTATCCATGGATTTTCTGTAGAACAAAAGTCCAAACTATGCACAGAAAATGTGCCTATTGGCAGATGTTTTCATAGAAAATATCTGCAAAAAATTTAGAAAGAAAATGCAGCTGAGAAAGCTGAAATACCTGGATACAATGCTACTTGACAAGTTGTTGGCTGACGTTTGCAAAACAGACATTTTGAACACCATTTATTTTTCTTGCCATTCCCTGGTTATATCCCCAAGAGCAGGGAAATGGATGTTAGCTACTGCTTTGGTGATAAGACCATTATGTGCCTTATGGCATCTTAAGATATATTTGGTGTTTGACTAGGTACTTACAAGCATTATTAAAGAGAGTCTCAAGTATTTATGGATGGGTAGCTATGGTCCCTAATCTTTGTGAATACCAAGTAATAACTGTAAAAATCATGTCAGCATAGGGAAAACTGCAAAAAGAGATAGAGAGGGTGTCATGTTTTGGTTTACTCGATTAACCCACATGCGCAGAACACACTAGAGAGACCACAGTTAGTTCAATGATTTATTATAAACACGGTGCAAAAATGTGAAAGACATCCAGGATGGAACACTCGGGAGGGCGGAACCGGACCAATGGTCTTCCTGAAGAGGAACACAGAAGTGAGAACAGAGTGACGGGAGGGAAACAGAAGTTCAGCGGTTCGAGGCCTTACTTGCTGGTGGAAAAGGCGGAGCTGAGAGGGATAGGCAGCACGGTGGATCAGGGGTTGGAGCAGAGAGGACGGGCGACTGCGGCGTTGAAGGGCGGACAGGTGAGACAGGATCTTCGGAAACCAAGGAGGATCAGGTCATGTGGTCTCGATGATTCCTCCGGCTACTGGGAATCCAGATGGACAGAATGCCGGCAGTTCCGCGGCAACGAAACCTGAGGCAAGGCCACAAGAGCAGAATATTAGAACGGAGCTGGTGGTCTGAAGGCCAGCAATAAACTGGATCTACCATTTACGAGCTAACACTCTGGCACTAGAGTGTTGACGATGTCCTCCTGAAATAATCCTCCCAACAAGGTAAGTGGCAGCAGGTGTGCCGGTAGGATCCGCCGACCACGCCCACTACGATGTTCCTGAACGCCCCCTGGTGGAGAAGGCCGCAGGAACCTCATCCAGTCCTCCGGAGATCCACAACAGAGGGTTGGAAAGTACAGGTACGTTCAAGGAAAGAAGATGCTCTTTAAAGAGTTTCTTGAAGATAGACAAAATATGGAAGACAGAACATATTTCCAAAGTACCGAACGGGCAACCTCTTGTGAGCATAATGAAACGTTATTCTCTCATTCTTGCTCTACATCTCACTCCTTTGTAGTTAGAGTTATACTATGGTTTATTATGGGCACTGTTGAGTTTTCAGTCACTACAAAAAGCCTACACTGGAACACATTATTGATAGAGCAATTTGGTAAAGGCAAAGACAGGAAGAGAGGAATCAGAGTGCCCTTTCTTCTGTGGTGCAGCTCTCCATTTGATTGCTCTGCTTGTCTAAAAGCTTTCTGCTTCCTGATTATGCAACACCAAGATACACAAGTCACCTCAATCAATGCCTCATGCTAACAGCATCATCACTGTGTACACATCGGTCTGTGCCATGTGAGATTCCCACTGTCACAAAAGCAAAATAACAAAAGATGTGTTCAGGTTGCATTCACAGATGGATACAACTGTTCCAATGTACCATGTTCCAGCCAAGAAAATAAATAAGCTCAAGATCCAATCAAGTGTGATATTTACTGTAACTCGTAGAACTGAAATATGATGTAGTAAATGGGTCATAACTGTGAAATTCACTGACATGAGCCAGTTTCAGGTCATTAAACTGTTAAACTAGATCAGAAATAAGTAATGTGGATTATTCATAGGCTTTTGGCTGTCAATATACTCCAGAATATCACTAAATTCACTAGATTATGTTGGGTAAAGGTTTCAAGGCCTAACTTTCTTTTAGATTGTTTTCCAATGAGTCAAACTCTTCTGCAAAATCATAATTGGCATCTTGAAGTCTTTAATTTCCCTACTTTTTATTTACTTATTTATTTACGTGGGAGGACCTAAGTTGTGCTTAACAGTGTGGACACATGTTTGCTCAAGAAGTTGGAGAAATACACGTTTTCTTCCAGGTAAACTCAGTTTTTTATCTCGGTGTATCTGCTCCAATGCACTATGTTGCATCAAGGGAAAGTAATAAGTTCACGATTCTTTTCCACTCATTTCCTGTCCAGGCCTTGTACCTGACCATGACAGCTTATTGTGCATTGTGTACTGTGGGCTTAACAATGTGAACACAAGTTTTATCAAAAAGGTAGACAGGTGCAGGACCAAAGAAAAAGGATTAGACATAGAAAAAAAGTATGAACTATATCTGAAAGTAAAGTCTGTAAGAAATAGAAAGAATTTTAGCAAAGTCCTGACACAGGATTTACTTGATGCATTAATTGTCATGATTCCAGCCCTTCAGCTCTGCCTTGGCTGTGCTGATTGCTTATTGCCCTCACCTGCACTGAGCTGGTTCCTACTTAAACAGCTGCTCGTCACCAGCTCAGTGCGAGATCGTCTGTTGCCCCTGTCACAGCTTTCAAGCCTTGTTGTCCCATGTTCCAAAGAGTTTTCTGGTTTCTGATCCTGCCTGTTTTTGACCACAGATTTTTGCCTGATCCTTCTGCTGTAGAGAGTCCTGTTGCTGAACCCTGACTGTTTCTGACCCTGCCTCCTGCCTTTTGGATTTTGGATTTTCACTGCCTGAGAACCTCCCGTGCATGACCCTGGACTGTTTTACGACTTTGTCTCCGGTTGGTGGATTTTGTCCTCATCGTCTGTTTGCCCCCTCAGACCCCCCACAGATCTCCCCCTGTCCATTCCCCCTACCCCCCCCGGCTGGACTCCTGACCCCTGTGGATTCCTCGTCTCTGACCCACCAGTCTTACCACACCCTTCAACACCTTTTACTTTTTTGTAATAAAACCTTTTGGTTACCATCCTCTTGTTGTGGCTGCGTCTTGGGTTCTGGCTGAATCTGCTTTTAACATTACAGTACGATCTCGCCAGTATGAAACCACAGCCAAATCCCAATTGGTGTTCTAAAGTAGAGGATGCTATTACCGGCCTAGAAAGAAATGTCCAGGAGCTCTTACGGGGACTTTCTTCTCTAAGGGATTCCCAAGCCCAAGCTAGGCCCTCAGTTATGCAGCCACGTCCACTTTCTGCCACTCCCACAGTTAACGCTAACAACGAACCTAAGATTCCCCCCCCTGAGCGTTTTGATGGGGATCCTGAACAATGCAGACCTTTTCTAACCCAGTGTTCTCTGCTTTTTGAACTCCAGCCCTCAGCCTTCCCCTCTGAACGAGCCAAGGTGGCCTACGCTATCTCTCTACTATCTGGTAAGGCTAAGCTGTGGGGAACTTCTGAGTGGGAGAATGATGCTGACAGCTGACTCATTTTTAGAGTTTTCTGATGAGATGAAGAGGGTTTTTGATCCTATCCGTCCTGAGAGAGAGGCTGCCAGGAGACTGTTTTCTCTCAAACAGGGCTCTCATCCAGTTACGGACTATATCATAAATTTCCATGCCTTGAAATCCAGTTGTCTTTGGAATAGTGAGGCCCTGTTTGACGTTTTTTACCAGGGCCTGTCAGATGAAATCAAGGATGAGATTGCTACCCGTGACCCTCCCAAGACCCTCGAGGCCTTAGAAAGGCTTGCCACACGGATTGACCAACGCCTGCGTGAACGTAAGAAGGAGAAGTCTTCATCTAGTTATCAAAGAAGGGTCTCAA
The DNA here is from genome assembly GCF_001444195.1 of Xiphophorus couchianus. Taxonomy (NCBI): domain Eukaryota; kingdom Metazoa; phylum Chordata; class Actinopteri; order Cyprinodontiformes; family Poeciliidae; genus Xiphophorus; species Xiphophorus couchianus. Next base: position 7,556,369 of record NC_040230.1, read on the forward strand.
CTGTTCAGGTCAGTCCAAGCAGCATGCCCAAAGTCTTTACGTCCCCCCCTGTTAACACTGAGGAGCCCATGCAGTTGGGAAGGACCAGGCTCTCTGCTGAAGAGAGGGAGAGGAGGTTCAGAAACCACCTGTGTTTTTACTGCGGGGAGAAGAACCATCGAGCTCTTAACTGTCCGTCAAAAGGACAGGCTCAGTAAAGCTCGGGGGGTCTTTACTGAGCCCTATCCTCAGACATCAGAATCCTCCCCATAATCAGTGCACCATCAGATTTCCTGACTCACCTGAAGGGAGTGGAGTCCCTGTTTTCATTGATTCCGGTGCTGACGCTGACTTTATCGATGTCAACCTAGCTCATAAGCTCGCACTGGAATTGGAACTTCTAGAGAAACCACGTGAGATCTTTGCCATAGATGGGCACCTCATTGATACTATCACTCACTGCACTAAACCTGTTTCTGTACTGATTTCAGGAAACCATCACGACAGGATCACGTTTCTACTGACCAGGTCTCCTGAGATTCCGGTGATTCTGGGACGCCCTTGGCTCATCAAACACAGTCCAGTCATTAACTGGTTCACTGGTGAGGTTCAGTCTTGGGGACCATCTTGTCCCACTTCTTGTTTAAGGGAAGCTCCTATCATGACATCTCCATGTGAGATCATCCATGATTACCCAGATTTGTCTAGGGTCCCAAGGGTTTATCATGATTTGCGTGAGGTATTTAACAAGTCTAAGGCCACTTCTCTGCCTCCCCATAGAGAGTACGACTGTGCCATTAACCTTCGCCCGGGAACCACCCCACCTCGAGGCAGATTGTATTCTATTTCTGGCCCAGAAAGAGGGGCAATGGAGGAATACATTTCTGATGCCCTCAAGGCAGGTCTAATCAGAAAATCCTCTTCCCCAGCAGGAGCAGGATTCTTCTTTGTGGGCAAGAAGGATGGCTCTCTTAGACCATGCATCGATTATCGAGGCCTTAATGAAATTACTGTTAAGAACAGGTACCCTCTGCCTCTCATGACTTCTGCTTTTGAGCTCCTTCAAGGTAGTACCGTGTTCACTAAACTGGATCTGCGTAATGCTTACCACCTGATCCGCATAAGAGAAGGAGATGAATGGAAGACAGCATTCAACACCCCTTCAGGGCATTATGAATACCTGGTCATGCCCTTTGGGCTCACTAATGCCCCAGCCGTTTTCCAGGCATTGGTTAACGATGTGTTAAGGGACATGCTAAACAGGTTCGTTTTTGTATACCTTGATGACATCTTGATTTTTTCAAAGGATGTTCCTGCCCATATCAAGCATGTGCGGGAGGTTCTCCTCAGACTGCTCCAAAATAAATTATTCGTTAAGGCAGAGAAGTGTGCATTCCATCAGTCATCTGTATCTTTTCTGGGGTTTGTCATTGCTCCTGGCAGGATTAACATGGATCCTTCTAAGGTGGCAGCAGTCTTGGAGTGGCCAGAACCATCCAGTTTGAAGGAGCTTCAACGATTTCTTGGGTTTGCTAATTTTTATCGCCGTTTTATCAAGGATTTTAGTTCTGTGGCTGCCCCCCTTCATCAACTCACTTCTTCTAAGACTCAGTTCAAGTGGTCTTCAGAGGCTAAACAAGCCTTCTGTAAGCTTAAGCATCTTTTTACCTCAGCTCCCATTCTACGTTTTCCAGATCCATCTAACCCGTTTGTGGTGGAGGTTGATGCCTCTGACACTGGGGTCGGCGCAGTCCTGTCTCAACGGTTCGCAGATGATGCCAGGCTACATCCTTGTGCCTTTTTTTCTCGCCGGCTCTCTGCCTCCGAAGGTAACTATGACGTTGGAGACAGAGAACTGTTGGCTATCAAGTTAGCCTTAGAGGAATGGAGGCACTGGCTAGAGGGGTCCACACATCCTTTTACTGTGTGGACAGACCATAAGAACTTGGAATACCTCAAGTCTGCCAAGAGACTGAATCCACGCCAAGCTAGGTGGGCACTATTCTTTAGTAGATTTGACTTCACCCTGGCCTATCGACCTGGCAGCAAGAATGTCAAACCAGATGCCCTTTCGAGACTTCATCAATCTTCTGTCTGTCCTTCTGATTCTGTTGACCATGACTACATCCTTCCCTCCAAGACCCGGCTAGCTCTTACCAGTATTGAGACCTTGCTCAAGAGGAGTCATCAGAAACAGCCACCTCCAGTTCAGTGTCCTAAGGGTCTTCTGTTTGTTCCTGAAGAGATGGTGTCTAAAGTCCTTCAGTTCTGTCATGGCTCTAAACTTTTCTGTCACCCAGGTATAACCAAGACTCTAGCAGTGGTCCAGTCAGGATTCTGGTGGCCCACTCTCAGAAAGGACACACGAGAGTTTGTGTCAGCATGCGCCACGTGTTCCAGAGTAAAGCCCTCCAGACGTCCTCCAGCTGGTCTACTAAGGCCCCTGCCTATTCCACATCGACCGTGGTCCCACCTCTCAATGGATTTTGTCACTGGCCTACCTCCCTCTCAAGGTAACACTGTACTCCTCACAGTGGTTGACAGATTCTCCAAGATGATCCACCTCATTCCTCTACGCAAGTTACCTTCAGCACCTGATCTTGCTGAAGTGATGGCCCGAGAAGTGTTCAGACTTCATGGCATCCCCCGCAACATCGTTTCTGATAGAGGACCACAATTCGTTTCCCGTTTTTGGGGTGAGTTTTGCACCCTTCTCGGCATTGACATCAGTCTCTCTTCAGGTTTTCACCCTCAGACGGATGGCCAGACAGAGAGGATGAATCAGGAGGTTGAGTCCAAGTTGCGCATCCTTTGTATGGATGCTCCTAGTCGCTGGTCCCAGAACTTACCTTGGGTTGAGTACGCCATCAATGGATTACCATCAAGTGCCACAGGTCTGTCACCATTTCATGTCGTTTTTGGCTATCAGCCGCCTATGCTCTCTGTTCAGGAAGGGGCTACCAAGGTTCCTGCTGCCCACTTATCAGCACGTCGTTGTCTCAGAGTCTGGAGAAAGGCCAGAGCGACTCTCTGCAAGACCTCTGCTGTTTATGCCCGCAATGCCAATCGCCACAGATCCCAAGCCCCACGATACCTGGTGGGTCAGAAGGTGTGGTTATCCACCAAAGATCTGCCCATCAAGGTAGAGAATCGCAAGTTGGCACCCCGTTTTGTGGGCCCATTTCCTGTTACCAAGGTTATTAACCCAGCAGCGGTGCGTCTCCATTTGCCTTCTTCGATGCGTGTACACCCCACCTTCCATGTCTCCAAGGTCAAACCTGTGAGGTCATCCAGGTTTTGCCCTCCTTCCAGACCCCCTCCACCCCCCCGAATCATTGATGGAGCCCCTGCCTTTACTGTCAGACGCTTGCTGCGTTCCCGACGTTGGGGCCGTGGCGTCCAATACCTTGTCGACTGGGAGGGCTATGGTCCTGAGGAGAGGTCTTGGGTGCCTTCTCGCCTGATCCTGGATAAGGGCCTCATTCGCAATTTCCATTGCCTGCATCCGGACCAGCCCAGAGGGGCGTCACGAGCCGCCCCTTGAGGGGGAGGTGATGTCATGATTCCAGCCCTTCAGCTCTGCCTTGGCTGTGCTGATTGCTTATTGCCCTCACCTGCACTGAGCTGGTTCCTACTTAAACAGCTGCTCGTCACCAGCTCAGTGCGAGATCGTCTGTTGCCCCTGTCACAGCTTTCAAGCCTTGTTGTCCCATGTTCCAAAGAGTTTTCTGGTTTCTGATCCTGCCTGTTTTTGACCACAGATTTTTGCCTGATCCTTCTGCTGTAGAGAGTCCTGTTGCTGAACCCTGACTGTTTCTGACCCTGCCTCCTGCCTTTTGGATTTTCACTGCCTGAGAACCTCCCGTGCATGACCCTGGACTGTTTTACGACTTTGTCTCCGGTTGGTGGATTTTGTCCTCATCGTCTGTTTGCCCCCTCAGACCCCCCACAGATCTCCCCCTGTCCATTCCCCCTACCCCCCCCGGCTGGACTCCTGACCCCTGTGGATTCCTCGTCTCTGACCCACCAGTCTTACCACACCCTTCAACACCTTTTACTTTTTGTAATAAAACCTTTTGGTTACCATCCTCTTGTTGTGGCTGCGTCTTGGGTTCTGGCTGAATCTGCTTTTAACATTACATTAATCTCCACTTAATTCATCTTTATGCCAAGTTTTCTGATAAAAGGTTTTATAGAGTCATATTGTTATTTTCTGTCTCTCAAGCTGTTTGCAATTGCAGTTCTGCAAACGAAGTGTCAAAAGACTTTTTAAATTGGTTTTGTTGTCTGTTTTGTGTTGACAGAACACTGGTTTATAACTTTTAGTTTAAAAGTCTTTTTATGGCTAAATGATTTATACAGAAGGGATGTAATAAACAAAACAAACCAATCCTTCTATATATAGTTTGGTGCTGGACACAAAATAAAACAGCTAAAGTCCAAATCAAAACTTTGAAACACCTTCAGAAAGCCCAATGAGATATTGTTTAAGGTAAATGACAGTGAAATACACAATTTGAGTAACTGTCTATGGCTAGAAAAGCTAAATACAGGAGCAGAATCTCAATATAACAAGAAAGTTTCTTCCTATAGCGAGAAATTAAAGTTGGTATAAAGAGTCAATACTTTCATAAATAAGATCAGCTTTAGGAGAGAATTTACTTTCTTGTGCCCAGATAGTTTTTTTAATGTTTTTATGTCTTTACGATTTTGACTAATGGATCTCTGTCACTAGATGTCATCGAGAAAACAAGACATCATGAATTACAAATTTAAGTTTCCCTAGCATTCCAATCAATACCATAAAACCTGCTTCTGGTATATTTATTTTATAGAACATGTCTGAGATTTTGCAACTGCTATAAAACATACATTTATTTTAAGACTTTTTCACATCTTTATCAGGAATGTCAATTAATGTGCACATGCGGTGCTATTAGGTTACGCAAGCAAGATAGGGTTTAACTTGATTGCAATTTTCAGTATAGATTAAAAAGAAGTCTATAAAAGAAAAAATATAATTTAATGTTTAATGTCTCTCCTTTTTAAAGAAAAAATTATGAAAGACAAAGAACTTACATAAAAAAAAATAAACATCTACCGGTACTTGAAGGGTATACACTTCTCTCTGGAAGACGTTCAAAGGAACAATATTCTCTGTTTTATTACTCATCGACCACTGCAGGTCTGATAGCGGGTGCTACCAGACCTCCCTTTGCGTCATCATAAACTGAAGATATGTCTCAAACCGGCTGAATTGTTTGCAGTTGAGAGTGTCAACGCATGCTGGTCGGGCCTGGCAAGTCCATTACTTTGATTGCCGTTTGACAATCTGTCTTTATGACAGGCGACTGTGGAGCTTCGGCATCAATGGGAGAGAAACACATCGATCCATCTCCTTGTGACCTCCAGCTGCTTTCAAATCTAGCCTTGCACACAGATGGACATGTTGAGTGCTCCTCGACAGAATCGGGTATTGATTGCGTGGAAGCTAATGGCAGAGTCATATTTTTCTGTGTGCATCTGACTCAACCCTCCTGTCCCCCCTTTCTTCCCTGCTATCTGTTCTTGTGATTCATTAACCTGGCAGCAGATGTGTGTTTTGTTTATTTCGACTGAGCTGCCAGTGTTAGCATCTTTCATCCTCTTAATATCTATCTTACTGACTACATTTCTGCTATTCCCCTTTAATTGGATTGTTCTGTACTTTCTCAAAGTAATCAGAATCCTGGAACTTTTTCACATTTTGTCACATTACAACAACAAAGGTCAACGTGTTTCAACGAGATGCTCTGTGATAAACCAATACAAAGCAGTGCATACTACTAAAGCAGAAAAGAAAAAGTTTTCCAAAGCTTCCCACAGAGACCTATCTAACCTGTATACTGTGCCTTTTTATTCACCCCAGAGTCAATATTTTTAAGGCCATCTTTTGGTGTAATTAGTTGCAGAACCTTTGAGTTATGTCTTTTTCACATTTGTACATCTTCAGTGTTAATTTTTGGCCAGTCTTCTTTGTAAAATATCTCAGGCTGAGTGAGATCTAAATGAAGAATGTCGGTGCCACGGAATGATAAAGGCTTGGCGTTTGACTGTGCCAACCTCTCATGTAAATATACTAAACTGTAACCCATTCTATTGTATCTCTGTCTGTATGTTTAAAGTGATTATCTAGCTGAAAGGTTAACAGTCTCAGATTTTCCACTCTCCAAGATGTTTTCTTTTACAATTGTCCTGAATATCAGCTTCATTCGTTTTCCCATCAGTGGTAAAGGAATCCCACTGATTCCTTTCCCACTCCCTGCTAAGGAAAGGAATCCCTACTGAATGATGCTGCCACCAACATGTTTGCAATAAGGATGATGAGTTCAAGGTAGTAATATACAGTGTTGGTTTTCTTCCACACATAGCGTTATGCATGTCAACAGGTTCAATTTTGGTCTCCTTTGATAATAGCACCTTTTTCTGCATGTCTGATGTCTACGTGGCTTTTGGCAAACTAAGTTTTTTCAGCTCAACTCTCAAAGAGCCAGATGTGTTAAATACACAAGTCATGGTTTTACAGTGAATACATTCTCCAACCTGAGCAACGGATCTATTTAGCTTCTGCATTTAGTGTCAATTTAGATTTATGATCATGTTGAAGTATGTTTGCACTTAAACCAAACTATTTCAGTTTTAGAGGATATATTTAATAGTTTCTTTATAGAATGCTTAAAGTTTGGGATTTGATTTTTCTAAACTTGTTCATATTTATTTATTTAAGTTTATTTGATAGGGACAGACACACATCAACATAGACAAACTGAACAGAACAGTAGCCCCATGTTTGCTAATAGCAACTTGCTATTGCTATTAGCTTTGCTTACAGCAACAGCTAATTCGCAGCACTTGTCCCTAGATGGGCTTTTAAACAGTGCATCTTAAAACTAGTAATAATCATTTAAAATAGCACAATATAACTCACTTCTTAACTAATTTGATGTGTTCCTTAGTGTTTGTGATGCTATTTGTTCTTTAATGTTCTCCTACAAATGAAATCTCTGCAACACTCACACTACAGATGGCTTCAACATTAAATTACATGCAAGTGGACTCTCTTAATGGGTGACTTCTGAAGACAACTGGCTGCACTGAAGTTTATTTGAGGTTACAGAGCAAACATTGCTAAACCCAAAACACAAATACATTGCTTTTTGTTTTTTAAACCATGTATCATTAACAATAACTTGTGCTGATCTGTCAAGTTAAATCAAATCAAAAGACATTGTAGTTTGTAGTTGTGATGTGACAAAAACAGAAAATTAATTCCCACGGTATGAAAACTGAATGATTCATTTCTTTCCCCCTGTTTCTCTAAATGACAAACAGCACCGGCTGATCACACAGACACAAGAATCAGTCTGATGAGGTTATTTTTGTATTCTTTTTTTTTTATTTTGTCGTGCTTTGTTTCTTTCCCCTATAAAGAAATAGTTAGCTATATATATCAACAGTGGCACATGGACTCTAAAATAAACAGGTGTGAAAGACAGGAGAAGAGACAACTAGGCACAGGAGACAAAGAGAGAGAAATACTGGGAAAGAGAGGAAAGGTAAAGAGGAAAAAGAGTGAAAAATGACAGCAAGTTTATTTTTTCTACAGTAAAACCAAAAAAAAACAAAAACCATGGGAAGTGTACATTTCTTTAACATTTACAATTATAATAATAACAACGGCAATAATAATAACAGTAACAACAATCAGAATTGTTCAAATAATAGCAATAATTATTTAAAAAAATCAATAAGACCTCTGTTTTTTTCATAAAGACAATTTTTTTTTTCATTTTTATATTTTCTTTAAAGATCACTGGACAGTAGTTTGTTCGGTGTTGCACCTCTAAAGGCTAATATTCTGTGTTAGTATAGTTGCTTTATAATGCGTTTCAATAGTAAACAGTTTTCTTAATTCTTAAAAGTTTAATTTAACTCATGTCACTGTTCTTTTTTATACAAACAAAGAATTCAGAGATATGTATACTTGTTCTGTGGACGTGTATGTATGGATGTGTGCATGTAGCTGCATACGCCGGTTTTGTTCTCTTGTTCGCTCCTTTTTGACAGCTCCCCTCTTTTTCTTATTGGAACTTTTTAAACCTTTTTATCCTCTTAATGACATTCTAAAATAATTAAGCTTCTCTTTAATGCCTCTGCAAGTCATATTCCTTTCTTCCTTCTTGGGAACGCAGCCCGACGCTAATCCTTTCATTATTACGGGGCCAACAACAGGGGAACGGTAGGGGGGGGGAACACTGAGAAGAAGAGGGACTGAAAGAGAGGGAGGAGAGCATGGTAACAGGTGTACGGAGAGGATGTTGAGAATCACCTTTTTGTTTCACTCTTGAACTGAAAGGAGGGGTATCACTTTAAGTTTTCTTTAAAAACTAGCTAAACAACAAGAAATTCAGCTTATTGCCACAATCCAGATACTTCTCGCAGCTTTGGTAGGGAATTATGGACAAGCTGTGCTTCGTCGATGAGATACGACCGTAATATGAAAAATCTCTGTAATTTACCATCAAGCACAAAGTAGCTTCTGCTCAAGTTTCCCCTCCACCACCTCCTTCCCCACCCTCCCTGCGCAGCTCTCCTGCTGTCCCCTTCGGTTAGAGATTGGGCTTTGTGAAATAGATTCTTCTATTCTCCAGGCGGTGAATTACAGCAGTCATCTGCCTCTAATTCCCCTTCCACTTTGGCGGCTGCACAGGCGAGGCAGAGAGGGGCCACTTTTCATTGTGTGGCCCTTTTCCTTCTTGATCTAAATAATTATGGGATCATTTCGCTTTTGCCTACATTCACTTCACTCCGTCGCCGCTCTTTCGCTCTCTCCAGCAGTCCGGGACTTACAGTTCTGTATATTGCACAGTCGTTGATGTCTGGTGGGGCCGAGCGGCTCTCCGTCTCTCGGTCTGTCTCTTGGGTTATGCGAGTGTATATGGAGGAGATGGAGTGGAATGGAGTGTGATGGATTGGCTATGTGTAGTACAGTCGCTTTCCGAAGGCTGCCTGTTATGGCGAATTGTGTCGGAGTGTTGGGGTGTGTTCGTGTGTGTGTGTATTTATATATATACTGTATATAAGGTTGGAGGCAGGGAGCGGGAGGGGTAGGGGTATGAGGTCAGAAGAGAAGGGATTAACAAAATGAAGGGCTACAGTAGGTACTCCTTCTTGCCCTGGCTGGCGTCGTTCCCGTTGAGAAAAGCCTCCTGCACCTCGCCGTGTTCGTCCAAGCCGCTGGCCTCATGGGTGAGATAGGAACCTGGATGGGAAGAGCGAGAGAACAGAGAGAGAAAGAAAGAGAGAAGAAGGAGATTGTAGTGGGGTGGTTAGGTGGCAAAGCGTCATGATCATTGCAGCGCCATGCAGCGTTTTCACACCAATCAGCGCTCATATTACTGTGTTCCATACCTACAACTGATTAATCCATTAGTTTACTGATTGTTAGGTCAATACCAGGCAAGGATAGGCTCTCGTGTACGGTATGAGCCTACGGGGCAGAAAATTAGAGGTGGTGGATGGACGCATGGAGTCAGAGGAGGAGGAGAAGGTAATAGAAAAAAAGAGAGAATTATAGACAGAGTAAAAGAAGGAGAAGGAGAGAAGAAAAAATTGGTAGAAAAGGGTGGAGGTAATGTTAAGTGCAGGAGAACAAAATTTTGCTTGCATCAGCCACAAAACTATTCAAACTTATTTAAAAAAAAATAACCCAGGGGGTTTGTTTGGGGTACCGTTTTCACAAAACACGTTTTAATCTGGTTTCAGGACATATGAAGATGGATATGATTCTGCTGCGGTTGCACCTCCTGTATGCATGCATAATAATAATAAAATAACTACATAATAATAGCTGTTCTGACATGCTCCATTGTTCATACACCTTTAGATTCAACACCTTCAAACACAGTAACACCTGTTCATGATTGTAAGTCAAGAAGTTCTGATTTAAAGTCAAAGTTTTTTAAAACAGAGTATTTCTTTCTTGGGGAAGCAGCTGGTCACAAATGACTAACAAGAACAATTTGATTTCATCTCCGTGAGGAAACTATAAAAAGCCTGTTTTGGGAGAAAATCTTTGTTCAAGGGTTTACGAGAAGGCCAAATAACCTGCTCTAAATTCAGGGCTACATCAAGGGCTTTCTGATTTTGTCAAAATGTAATAATAGCCAGAACTGCAGCACATGATGATATAAACACCAAAAATAAAATAAAAATGATGAAATGAATAAAATTTAAGATATAACTGAAGATAACTTAAGTCTGTTTAGGAAAGTTAGGCTCATTTGTCTAAGGCCTTAAATTGAAAATGTTTAAAAACTATGCAGACATCAGTACATGACCTTATTAAAAAATCATTTTTAGAGAACTTTTACAACCATCCTTAATTAACAAATTATATAAATAAATCAGATAATAAATTAAATATTGAGTTCCATCTATGAAACTGGACAGAATAGGAAACGCTTTCCATCAGGAGATAGGTTCAAGCTCAAGCAAGTAACAGGAAAATAAAGTATTTTTGTTATTATCTGTCTAACGTATAGTAGACTCATGTCAATCAAAGTCAAAATGAGCCTGATTTTGTAGCATAAGATCTAAAAATCAACTGTGCTAAGATGCCTTCCATGTAAACAGAGTTGAGAAATGGGATGGTGAGAACCAAACGTCAGTGAAAGGAAACAGCCACATCCAGACTGGAGAAAGGAACTGCATATCATGGTAAAGAAGTTTTTAAAATGAAGAATATGATGTGTTTAAGGGCCTCAGAGAATCAGTGTCCCCGTTTTTTTCTTTTTACTAAAGAAAATACCGTCAAGGAGTATTGCTGAAAATCAGATTCAACCCTTTCTATAATCTCCAGAGAGGGAGGGAAAACTTTGACCTGTTAAACTTTAATTAGTCTTATACATTTTCACACCCAGAGACATGTCTCTTTTAGGGTTAAATAATATGCTTGATGTTTTATTTTTCTGTTGACTAATCATTACAGATTAGTGTGATTACTAATAAGTTAACTCCAAATTATATTAGTGAAAAAGCTCCAATAATTATTCAATTTAATCAAAGAGTTAATATTATTGGTTCTTATAGAAGTTATAGTTTTATTCTGCATATACAAAACCTTTTCACTGGACTTCAGCCAAGGGATGTTTCTGCAGTAGTGGCTATGCTAGAAAAGAGAACAAAACCCATGAAGCGTCTCTCATGTGTTTAACTTTTAAGAATAGGAGATGCCCAGCACTTGATTTATGTGTTTTGTTTTGACTCAGGCCATCTTTTGTTCCGCAATGCAGATTTAGTGTTCAAATAAATACTTAATTTTTTCTGTTTGGTACTATTTCAAATACTATTTCTACTTGCTAAATGCCAGAATAATGAGATAGATCTCCTTAATGAAGTTATTTAAAGTAGCCAGTTCAACTTCACTAAGATTAGTATGCATATAAACAAATTGGAAAGCCCCAGAAGATGACACATGTTGACATTCATCTATTCAAACATGTATACCCAGAGGACAAACCCCATGGGAAAAGTCCACTCATCATACCATTGAGGATAGAGATGGGATCTGCTGAAATGTGTGCATATCAACCGTAGAACAAAAGCAGAAGACTGTATGAAGATGCTGTCTGAAGCCGGTAAGAATGTGTTCAGAGGGTTATCAACAATGACGTAAGTCCTGGATGGACAAGCACTGAAAAGCTACTTAGAGCAGAAGAAATCATAATCCAAAAGCAACATAAAAAGCCAGACTGCAGTTTGCAAATGCCCCCAGTAACAGAGAACACTATGTGGAAGAATACTAAAGAACGAGCGCAAATGGATCTTCTAAATGGATCATGGCCACAAGCATGCAGACAAATTAATTACAAACTGCTTAAGGATGACAAATTAAATGTTTTGGAGCGCAATCATAAAGCCCTGATTTCAGTCCCATGGAAAATGTGTTGCAGGGTAGCCTACAAATCTGCCTCTGTTACATCAGTTCTGTCAGGAGGAATGAGCCAAATATTCCAGCACGCTATTGTGGATCCATAGTGGAAGGACATACAGAACATTTTACACAAGCTGCACAGTTTAAAAGGCAATTCCAGCAAACACTAAGGAGAAGTACTGTATGTACTTTCTTTATATTCTTTTGAAAACGAGAAAGGTTTTCAAAATCTAAAAAAGAAAAATATTACTTTGGCATTCAGCAAACAGAAATACTCTTAATTTTCCCAAAGATAAGACCCTTACAAAAAGAAAAGAAAAAAAAACAGAAAAAAGTAAGCTGTATGTTTAAAAGTAAGCTGCATGTTTTTTAACGTCAGGTCTCAACTGAGTATTTGCTACAAGGAAATTCCTAGACAGTGATTTAGGTTGGAACGGACCTTTTACTGCATCTTCAACAACGTTGTACTTCTCTATCTGGTTTCAACTGAATAAGCAGCTACATGTAACTCAGAGAGGGGCTTGTCTTTGCAAGTTGATGAAGAACTGTTTTGAGAAAAAGGCTTGTGTAATACAGAAGCAACACCAGCAGAAGTTATCTCCCAGCTGAAGAGTCCTTTCAGTCACAAAGTGAGTGACACTCTATTTCTCCTTACCATAGAGGTTGACTGACATGTTGACAGTTACAATGGACCAAAGACAAAGCTCTAATGGCCCCTGTCTCAACATTTATTGGTTGTAACAGTGCTGTCTCTCTGCTGATTGGCGGTCAAGTCATGGTGGATGTTGACAGACAGCTTGTCTGGCCATTGGGTGAGTTATCCTGTTTGCAGCTAGTCGCACTATTCCTAAATAATTTATTGGCAGCTGCTCAACATAGTGTAACACTTGCAATAATGGGGGCACTTATAAAGATAGAAAACAGTGGGAGACTTCCTTTGAGTCTTGATGCACTAACATACAGTAATAAAACATCTAGGTTACGCCTGTCTTTCCTGCTCCACCCTTTCTCTTTGGCTTCTCGGGCCAAGATCATTTATTATGGATAGCGCTTTGCCAGAAAGGAGCATCCAATCCATCCTAGTTTCTGTTGACAATTTTAACACGTTAGTTTAAATGATTGTTTACACAGAATCTAGATGTACCCAACTACTAATAAACTTTTAATAGGAAATTTACCAAAAGCTACAGCTGCAAGGAACCTTGCCAGTAGTAAAAGAATATTTTGTTATATTTGTGTTGTGCATTTGATATTATACTTTACCTTTCTGCCGGACAGAGCACCAGATGGTGACAATGAGGACACAGATGACGGTGAAAACCAGAAGGGCCAGAACGCCACCTATCACTGCATAAGGTACTGCGCTGTGAGTCTCAACCACTGCGCCGGGGTCTGAAAAAGAACAAAGCAAAAGAAAGAGAAAAAAAGAGAAAAACTGTGCATCAGTTCAGCATTGGGTAATTTAATAGGAACGTATGCAGATAAATGGAAGAAACAGAGGACTCCAGGCAAAGAAACTGAGACAAAGAAATAGATGGATCAAAATGAAAGCAGGACATAAAGGGGAGGTCAAAGAAAGCCCGTTAAAACGTTAACATGGGGAGGGTACCAGGAGCAAGACGTGAGAAAAGAAAATTCGATATCTCCCACCCAACTTGCATTATCACCCTTCATCACCCCCCACTGCACAGAATGCCAGACAATCTGAATGAGTGAGAAAAAGGAAAAATGAGAAGAGTGAATAAAGAAATAAGGTAGTCAGCCTTTACAAAGACACTTCTTCCAAGCACCTGTCAGGAGAACAATACAGTTTGAGTGATGGAAACTTTAAGTGTGTTTAGAATCCATGTAGTGCAACCTTCAAAAAAAAAAAAAAAAAAATCAACCCCGAATGAACTAGAGGAGATAAAAGGCTTGAAAAACCTGTGACCATTTTTAGATAGAAATGAAAACACAAGTATGTAATACTGTAAGCCTAAAAACACCTTATAATAACTTCAGAAACTGCTTCAAAGTAAAACACAGTTTAATAAAGAGAAAGAGAAGAAAGTTTGAATGCTCTCAGTGTGTTGCAGTCTTTATCACTCAATGATATCAGAAGGATGCAGTGCAATTAATGGGTGGGATTACTGGTTATCTCAGATAAAAGAGTAAAATAATTACCTTTAATTTCTAAATTAGCCCTTTGTTTTGTCACATATGCACGTTTGTGATGTGAAAAAATATTTTCTCCCCTGTCTGATTTAATCTGTTTTTCCTGTTTTTTTGTCACACTTAAACATTTCTGTAACAAATTGTTCTATAACAGGTTTGACTAGGATTTACCAAAGCCTCAGGAAAGAACTCTAACTCCAGACTGATCGACATCAGTCAGTTTATCTCATCATTGCATCAGTGTATGATTTCTTTATTGTGCAGATCAGGCAGTTATCTGGCCTGGTTGGGGATAGGGAAACTAAACAAAAAAATGTGGTTGATTATTAACAACATAGCAATTTAGTAAACATGCCTACACATATGTTGGTTTGGATGTTTTCTGTAACCGATTCTTGAATTTGAATGTTAATTTTGAATTCATATTATGTTCAAATCACACATTTTATTTTCAGCCAGAAGCAAACCAGCTGGATTCAGATTTGAACACAACACAAAAGAGAATACTCAAAATCTTGCATATGTTCTTTCATTTCCAGTAGGTTCCCTGCATTATTTGCAATAAACTCCATTTTTAATGGGTTAAAATCAATCAGGACACCAGAGTTAACCTTATAGAATGGTAAGAGCTTTTTCACTCATCTCTATGGAAAAGATAACAGGTAAGAACTTGCAGTTAATGGGCTGTAACATTCAATTAGTCTGCTGAAGGAAAGTCAAGCCCTGAGATATTGGGATGATCATGACTCGTTAGCTGAATAAGGAACCTGCAGCTAAATTGTTAGTTTCGCTTAATATACTCGTGTGGACTGCATCGCTTCAACAACAACGACTGTGTGGCAACAACAAAAGCAGCATGCATAAAGAAAAAAAGAAGCTTAAGATTGCATTCGAGATGAAATATACATGTCTGCGGAGTCCAGACAGCTGAGGCGCTGACAATAACAAAAACCTTTTGATGTGTTGCTGGGGAGCCCAACAGAAGGCAAGGCAGTTATTGATTCAGGATCTTTAGACTTCCATTGGACAGAATTAAAACATGAATCATTAATAAAGTGCTAACACACAGATCAAAGGGAGAAGGAGAGATTGATGGAGGAGAAGCAGGAAAAAAATGAAGAAAAGAAAGCTCATTCTTGTATATGTATTCCTTGGGCTCTCCCAAGGCGCTGTAATAAACTGATTAAGTGCATGATCACGTATTGACAGATGCGTGTATTATCAAAATGAATGCATCTGCAGTAACATGACGCATGGGATTCAAAGGCATTAAGACAGAGCGGTTGGTCAAAGCAATATTTCACAGGAGAAGAAAGAACCAAGCACTAAAGTGCACCTCATTCCCCCCATGCTAACCTGTTCTTAATCTGCTGCAGCCCAGAGCTCCACAGGAAATGACTGACATTATTTAAAATTGTGCTGTTTCTCCAAGGAGCCCCATGGAAGATGCACCAACGTTGACTAAACATCCGCCAAAGTGCTTTTCTTTACAGCTTTTCTTAAGACGTTTTTTTTTTTTTTTTTAAACTGCATCTCCTCGCATGCCGCAGGTGAACATCCTCCACCTGCCACAGAAGATGGCAGAGGCAAAAAGAGAGAACAAGAGGGTTGTTCCTGCTCCCTGTGCCTCATCTCTCCTTTTAAGTAACAGAGCAGACAGATAAGCTGAAGATGTGGAAAAAAGAAAGAGGAGATTACAGCAAGCATGTCTTTGTGGAAGAGCATTTATGAGATAAGTAGATTCTTTAGATGGAAAGAATTGAAAACCGGTGGAGATTTTTAAGTTACGCATTCAGGATACCAAAGTAATGGCAGTGTGAGTTTCTTAGACCTGCTGTGTTGCCCTTTTCTGGCAAAATGTGATCAAAAAGACCACCTGGATCCCAACTTTCACACCCCTGTTTTTCACTCCACATGTTGGCGTGTATTTATGCGTGTACGTGAGTGTGTGCAGATAAATATATTGCTCTAGCCCTCTGGAGACCTATGTCAGTCTCTAAGCTCTTCACGCAGATTCATTAACAGTACCCACCAAGCAGCAGAAAAACCAGCCGAACATCACAGACTCGCAAACACAAACGCTGACTGGGCGGTGTGTTTGTTAGCAGGGAGGCATCAAACAGCCGGCGATAAGAAACCAGAGAAGGTGATCGCTGCGCGTGGCGCATATCCGAGCTTACAGAGGCACATATACTAATGCAAATAGAGGGTCGAGGAAGGTCGAAGCACAAAGGAGTGTGTGTGTGTGTGGGGAGGCAGATGCAAGTGTGGGAAGAGGCCACCGGAGAACAGTGAAATTGGTGGTGAGGAGGGCGGCACCAAAAGCTGAGCAGGAGACGACAAAAAGAGAGACGGAGGCCAAGAGAAGCTGTAACCTGCAAGAGATGGGTCATGAGAATAATGGAGGAGGTTGGGGCCACAACAGTATTATTCCTACTTCTTTATTTTTTTCCATTTTAATCTGCATGCAAAGAGCAGTGTTACTCATGTCTCCATTATCACTGAAAATACTATATTAATAAGAAATGACTTTCAAGGAGTCTGTTTGGTAAAATTGATTTATACTTTCATTCTCCCCACCACGGAGCAGTAATGGCAACAATATACACACTCACACATGGGCTGTTAAATGTGCCAGCAAACAAATTACACCATGAATTCAGTTAATTAGACTTCGAGTGAGTGAATTTCAAAATTAAAAGCACAGTGCCAAGATGGTCACAGCTAACAGAATTATGTGAGCGATGAATTGGAGGAAGCAATTTTAGCTAAGTAGCCACAACCAGATCTTAAAATGAAATGGTCTGCTCTTGAAAACAAAATAAACACAAGAATTAAAGAAGTGCAAATTCTTGAAATATAAGCTGGAGTATTTAATGGATATTTCAACACGGAAGAAGGTAAAATTTTTGAATCATATTTGTTTTCAAACATTGATTTCCTATTGGTGATGTTAAATCCCAAAACATTTTAGCCTTTTTACTGCAAAACATTGCAATGCCTAGCCCAAATTTTCATGCTGCTTTAACTTCTTCACTATTCCAACACAAAGTCATGCATGATTTGGAAGGGAGGATGGGGGGGATTGATAAATGGCTTTCAATATTAGTATGGGCACAATTCTATAAATTGTGTCATGCATTTGATTTCAGCCAATAGCCTTTGCAGTAACAGAAACAAGACTTTTGGAGTGTCTACCAGGTTTCTACAATTGATGTATACTTTTCTTAACTCAAGTTCTGTCAGATTAATGAACAGCCATTTAAAATGCTCCTTTGAGATCATTTGAACAAACATCTTTACAGAACAGTCATATTCATATTGTAATTAAATGCAACACAGCAAATAAATTATTTAGGGTAATCAGAAAAAAAGGAGCTGTATAAGAATGCCTGATATAAGGTAATTTACAAATTTTATGTAACTAAAAAAAACTTATAATTTTCCTTCCACTTGACAATTTCGCAGTATTTTATGTTTGTCTATCATATAAAATTTCACTAAAATGTTTTAGTTTTTTGGAACAAAGGTATGAATACTTTTCAAAGGAATTATAAGTTTGATAAATTAATTTGGCTCATCTTTCATTAATTAAGGAGCTAAACCAGGCCATTACATATTACAGTACATTGCAATATGTACATTTTATTTAAGCTTTGCATCATTATTAAGTTTTTATTGATTAAAAACAGCATCATATTAGTAAATGAATTGTTCTTCTTGCAGGTTACAGCATTCGCTTAGCAATCTTGCTTCGAGGGTAGCAGAGGTGGGAGGAGAAAGTGTGTGTGCATGGTTTACCTTCTGGGTCCAGAAAGCGGCTGTTTGGCTTGAGGAGAGAGGTGGTGGGAGGAGTACTAGTAGGTTGGGTGGGTGGAGTGGTAGGAGCCATGGTAGTGACTGACACATTCTCTACAGACAGACAGGGAATGGAATGGCACAGACATACACAAACACTATTATCTACAGCATGCAGGGATACTAAAAAACACAGACATACTGTAGGTTTCACATTAGGGTTTACATAGCACATAATACATGGCAGGCGATTTGCTGAATGTAAATATTAATTGAGTTAATGGGTGCTCTCCTGTTAGCTTTGGGAGACAGACAAAATTACAGATGAACAAGCAACATCAGAGACATGTACATAATATAAAGCAGAACCCATAAACCTGAACACCTTTCATGAGACCTTGTTTTTCCCAGTAAAACCCAAACGAAAATGTTGCAATAAGTGGTCAAAACCTTAAAAGTCTTGTTGATAAACCTTGTGATCGATTTCAGTATTCAGCTTTTGTATAAACCTTATTAACATGCCAAATATTGTCCAGGCATATTTGCCCACTCTGCCTTGAAAAAATTCTTAAAATCAATCAAATTGTGAGGACAGCCTTTTGGACCAGCTCCTCTCCTGTCTCATCAATTTGGAAAAAAACATCCAGTTTTTGTAATGCGGCTGCTGTCTCATATTATCTCCACTTATTTATGACTGCCTTCACTGTACCATAACAAATAAATATTCCTAGGCATTTTTGTGCCCTTCTCTTGACTGGTAGCTTTGTACAGTTAGCTCAGTTTCATCTTTAACCTTTTTAACCTCTCTGAAAAGCTTTGTTAAATGATGCAAATGAGTAATTGTCAGGAAAGTCCTCATGGGGCAGCAAAACATTATTTCAGGATAATTAGATTTACTGTAATTGATCGCAGGTCTGAACTCAAGAGGACTGAATAAAAGTTTTGGAATGATTTATAAGGGTCTTGTTTTTCTTCTTGCACCACAAGAACTTGGTGATTTACCAGGGGCACATACACCTTTGACTTTCACTGTATAACTAATAAAGTCACTCTAAAATAGGATTATGAATGGCAAAGAAGTTTTCTTTTTCGTTTCCTAAGCTGCAACAAAACAAAGTTTGCTGTATTTCAGGGAAGAAATAATCTTTTTACAGCTTTGCAGGACAGTCAACTGGAACCCCCTTTGAAAAGATGTCAGCTCTGCCTTTTCAACATTTTGGGTCATAAAACAGAGGTATTTTAAATATTTCAGAATTTTCATTCATTTTGAAATAAATCCCAGTCACAGCTACAGAGATCTAACCCCAGTAAGTATGATGGTACTATTACCATGTTTCAATGTAAGTATGGTGTTCTTTTGATGATATGCCATCTTGTGTCAAACACAGGGAGTTTTGGTTCAAAATATCAAGCTCTGTTACTTCACACCATCCATATATGCGGAATACACCAGATCGATTCCTGTCAGCCTTTCCTCTGTTTCTGAGTGTTTTCCATGCCCTTTTATCATATCAGGGTCTTATCTAGTTTTTGTAAAGTCACTGTTATTCCATTTCCTCCAATTAATGAGATACAATCATGTGAATGTACAAAGTGATGCAGAATTCTCCATCTAAAATAGTAATATACTTAAATGTGATTAATCCCTTCAAATATCTGAATGGGTTCAAAGCAAAAGTCTACAAGCTTTAAAAGTTTGATGGAAATCTACCTGGCAGACTGGTATTCTTCAGGTCAATCGGAATATATCAGGAATAAATTTGTGACCAATGACACATTTTCCAAGCTTCGGTGGAAGCAGTGAAAGTCTGACAGATGCACACTCGTTGGAGCAGCGCCATGCGGGGGAACTGTCTCATTTGATGCTGAACAATAGCTTGGATCCTGACACCATCCTCCAAATCAATGGCAAAAACACAATGGCGAACGGAGAAGTAGAAAGAGACAAGTTCATATTGCTGTTAAACGAAAAATAATGGCTGACAAGAAGTACGAGGGAAATGAATAGTTAGGTGAGAGTGTGTGTGTGTTCGTGTTTATTAGTGCACGGTCCTCGGCACTTTTGAAGTCAGAAAAATCTGTCTTCATCAAAGTAACTTGAAAACTAACTGCAATATACGAGGCAGAGCTTGTTTTCAAAGATTTTGGCACTCATGCACGGTCATTCATGCTAGGTGAGCACATATGCTTACACAACAATGCATAATTGCTCCCCCCCTAACATACACACACAAAGATGCTGCCCTTTCTGCTCAGAAGTAATTTATTGGTAAGTATTCCTCTGTCTCTTCTCCCTATATCTCCCACTGGCCCTGAGATCATCAATCTCTTTTTGCACTCTTCTTTGTCAGCACTATACTTCGCTGCCTCCTGCTTTGTTTTTTCTCCTTACTTCAAGGCTAGCCTGTGTCTTTCTCCCTTTGAAATAAGTGTGTGATACGTTCTATAAAAAGACTAAGCAAAAGGGTGTAGGAAAAAATCTATTTACAGAGAAATTACCAAACTCCATCCACAGGGCTGTGGAAAAGTCTGCTTTTCCCCCCCTTTTGTCAAACTATGTTATGTTTTGTATTACCAAAATATATTGGATAACCCGAGTAAACACATAAAACAGTTTTTAAATGAATGAATTGAGCAAAAACACTCAATGCAGCACTAAAATAATGAAAGGCAAACCAGGACGTTCACCCTTGAACGGCTTCAAAATGAAGAAAATATATACAATTAAGATTTTGGAGTGATATGTTCTCCCACATCCCACATCACAGCTTCAGCTGATTTGGAGCATTTACTTAAATCCGAATGAAATAGAGGCATGAGCTTAAACACAATGTTTATGGTTGAACCTGGTTCCAGTCTGGCTGAATTAAAACAAAACTTAACAAAACTGGCTAATTATTGCAAATTCTTGATGGTAGTTGTTGCAAAGGGAGGAACAACTAACTATTATGTGTGGGTGCCTTTACTTTTTCCCAAAGGGTCACGTTTGCTTGAATACCTTTTTTACCTTCATAAAGTAGAATTTAAGCTCCTTTTTAAAAATTTAAGTAATATTTGTCTGGTATTACCATTTGTTTGATGATTTAAAATGTTTACAAAAAAAAAGCAAAACCAGAAGAAATCTCTGAAGAAGCCAACGCTTTTTTTTGGCACTGTAAGCCTCAATGCAGAGCCAAAGTGCTCCATGTTTCTGTGTGCCTTGAGCCTTTGGGATGAATATTATAATAGCTGGGATCGCTGCTCTAATTAACTGCAAAATGATTAATGTCTTACCTTAATTTACTCACTTTGTTTAACTTTTTCTTATGTTTTTTTTTCTTCTAGAATCTAATACTTCCTCTTTGTTCTTTCCAATCAGCCGTAACCTAGCCCCTCATTTGCAACCCATGCTTTCACTAGACTTCCTTTGGCCGCCTCAGCTGGCTTCTCTAGTTTCTTTCCTTCGTGGCTACATTCCCTCGCCGCCACTCTTCAGCTTAATTAAGGAGAATGCCGTACAGCTGTCGTTCTCTTGGCCGATAGCATCCCTTTTTTTCCCCTCCACATCATATTGTTATTCATTAACACTATACGCCTGCCAATCAGACACACAGCCCACGTTATTTCCAGGGATGGGTGAGGCAGCACTTGCGATAATGACGTTGCTGCTTGTATCTCATTCTTGCAGTGGTGCGCCTGAGGAGACTGCATCACCAGCATGGATTCTTTCATGTTCAGCTTTCATGATTATAAGGGCCTTGCCCGGAGCATTTTTTGTCTATCCAGTTGTCTATCAGTGAGCTGAGTGCTAGATATTGGTGGAAGGTCCATGGCTGAGGGCAAGGAGGCCAACGCTGTTCAACTGAAAGCTCATTCAAAATTTACTCTGCCGTCAGGTGCATAGTCATGTGTGGAAGAAGGCAGAGCTGAAGACAAATCCGTCTCTGAGTTATCTCAGAGTCTGGCTCCGTCTGTCACTAGCCTCCAACCTTTTTAGTCTCTCCTCTCATTCTGTGCACTTTTAAAAGTCTCACTTCATTAAACGTAGGTCTGTGTTTTTTTATTCCAATCATCTTGACAGCTCATTACAACAGTCAAGAAGACACCGACTAATCCCTGTTCACCTCTCTATCAACGCTACCTGTCCTTTTCATCTTTCTGTCATCCCATTCTGTTTTCAAAGAATCTTAGAAGAAAATTATTAGTCCTCCAGTTCTCTCTGTTCACTTCTCCCTGCTGGTTTTCAGATGTCTATCCATGTATGTAAGCGTACTTTTTATGTAAAAGATTCCTATCGTTCTCTCTCAGTCTGTCTTCATGCATTTCTCCAATGGTCTGCAATTCAATCCTAATTGGTTTTACTGGCTTGGCAATTCATCTCAGGGCTGCAGCTCAGTTAAATTACGTAAGGCGGCCCTGTGGACCTTAGCAGGATTGTGGACTTTTATCTACAGTGTACTGCAAAAAAGTAATATGTCTTGGACTTTTTCACCTCATGTCATGTTACAACCACAAACTTCAATATATTTTATCGGAACTTCATGGGATACACCAACACATAGTAATACATAACAAAGTGGAAGAAAATTAGAATGTGCTTACAAGTAAAAATCTGAAAAACTTGCAGTGTTTGAATTCAGTCCAATTTCTTCTTATTCCCTGAATAAAATTCAGTCTAATCAGATGATCTCTAAACTTTTCGAGAACATCAGTGAACACACCAGACATGCCAGGACTTAAGATGTGGAGCATTTTCAAACAGGGTTAAGTAACAAAATCCAAAGATTTTGGGTATCTCACCAAGAGCCGTTCATATTCTGATAATGTAAAGAGTTTGGCAACAGCTGTAAAGGTACCAGGACAAGACTGTATGCTGACAGGCCAGACTAGGAGAACATTAATCAAAGAAGCAGCCAAGATAACGCTGGCCAGGCTGCACAGCTCAGATGGAAGAATCTGTTGTCAATTTGGCACAAGCAACGTAGGGGACAGAACAACATGTGCAACAAAAAAATGAGTTTTTGGCCTATGTGCAAATCTCCTCCTGAGAGGAATACCAACACCCTAAACACACCACTTCCAAGGGGCAGCATCATGCTGTGGGGATGCGTTTCATCAGCAAAGACAGGGAAAATGGTCTGAGTTAATGGACAAATGGGATAGAGCGAATAAAGGCTGGAAAACACTTGAAATTGGAGTAAAGGTAAGGCCAATAAACATACAGCCAGAGCTGAAGCGGTTTAAATCAAAGCATATTCATGTGCTAAAATGACTGAGTCAAAGTCCAGATTGATATCCAACTAAGAAATAGTTCAAAATTAAAATTCACAGATGCTTTCCAGGCAATCAAACTGAGTCTGAGCAAGGGGATGCCTTATATGTTTTGTGAGGATTCACACATCAGCTCAGTGCATTCACACATCATCATCTTTATAAAATAATGGTCTAAATCATTTTTGGCCAAAAAGGATTTTATATTTTTGCCTGAGTCATCTTTGGCAAAAAGGAGATGGTGTTTTTATTCTTTTCCAGAATCATTTTTGGCAAAAAAAAAAGACACTTTCTTAATAATATCCCTTTCACTTCATTCCTATTCCCTACTTTCTGTTCATGTATTACAAATTCATCCAAATATAATACATAACAGTTTGTGGTTTAAAAGTTACAGAATATGAAATAGTTCCATGAGTGTGAATACTATTGGAAGGCAACTTGAAAAATTCAGTTTATCACTTCGCAGTGGTGGGAAAAGAATTAAAAAACCAACAAAAGAAAATTGCTATACTTTTTTTTCCCAGGAGAGTTTCTACCTTCATGAGCATTAAGTTGGTCTCCCTTCATAAAGAGACCAACACACCTGCATCAACTGACTTTTACTTGAGTTTTTGGTGGAAAATAACTCTCTACGTGAGCTATTTTTTTATTTTGAACTTGCAATAAAACTCTTTATTTTCCGCTGACTCATTTTATATCTTCCAGCGCTCCCTCTTTGTTTTCACCTCCTTCCCCAGTGCACTGTGGGATTCCTTCCGGGAAGACCAGGAGCCACACGAACTGACATTTAGTTTATCTGACGAGCCGAGGTACTGAATTCTAACCCGCCTTCGACCTCTATTGTCCTTCCTCTATAACTTTCACTCTTTTCTTCACTCTCTCCATCACTTTGTGCCTCGCTCACTATTCCCATCATCCGCTCTTTCTCAACTCCGCACACCTCAACGCTTATGCTTCACCCTCCCGCATAAAGAAACTGAAGTGCAGATGGACCTATAATAGGGGGCAAATGGGTGGCAAGGTGAGAAACAGTGGTGGTGTTGGAGAAGTGAGGAGAGAGGAGGAGGCTGAACAGGAGGTGCAAAAGAGGTGAGAACAGTGAGTAGAGCATAAAGGCGGCTAGATATTGAGGAAAAACATATGGAGAGCTTGAATGTGTGCAGTGAAGCAGAGAGAAGAAAGCAGTTATAGAAGAAAGACTGAAACAAAAAAATCAACATAAAAAGCTTTATCATTTTTTCTGTCAAAACAATGATTAAGAATAAGGGAAGATTTTTGCCATAAAGACTGATATTCACAATTTAAAAGTAGTAAAAAAAACACGAATCTAACAACGTGGGTGTTGAAGGTGAAAAAAAGAGAGCATACTCTGGGTAGGTGCTGGAGTTATGAATCATCTTAACATATTTTACAGCACAGAACGATATTTATTTTCCATATTGACTGATGAGCTTCATTTAATTCCCAGAGGCATTTCTCTAACACCTTATTAAATCATCCATGGTGGATTATTTGCACTGACAGAGATGTATAGCTTATGCAACTCTCCAGTTTTGTAGAGCATTTCAAAAGACACACACACACACGCCCACCCCCCCACACCCCTACATACATCTCTGGAAACTTTAAAGCTGAATGTAAAGAGGGATCATACCATATTTCAAAAGAAAGAATTAACACCATCTTTGCCTCATTATCCACTGTGACATTTGTTCAAAACTCAAGAGCAGTGTTTAATATAATGACGTGCGGCAACAGCCCTGATCTCTTTCAGATAAAGGTTTGAAGAGAAACAATCTGCTCGCTCAGTGAGTTCATACTTTTTGTTAAGAACCGTAACACCACTGCTGACACAAAGCAACAGCGTGCGGGTTTAAAAAGCTGATTGCTGTCAAGCTGTTGTGCACAGAGAAGCTGAGTTTGTTTTAAAGTTTGTTTCTGTGCTTATTTTTTAAACAAATGCAGATGTCTAGCATAATATAAATTATTGAGAAAAGTCCAGTGCTGTAAAAATGTATCGTTATATTTATATTCTCAGTTTTTATCACACTGGCATGTTATACATCATCTAACTCATTTTATTACAAGACAAAGGTAACCTGAGTAAATATATTGGCTACTTTCAAATGGAAGCATACAGTGGTTGGTTGTTTGCAAAGTTGTTTTAGAGGACCTGCTTTTGAATCTGCAATTTGTCTTTTTGCATGTTCTCCCTGCACATACACAAGTTCTTGCCAGGTACTCCAGATTCCTGTCATAGTCCATAAACAGTCTTTAGCTAATTGGTTATGCTAATCTGGCTGTAGGGGTGAGTGTGTGCGCATGGTTATTAGTCTTGAATGTCCCTGTGTTCCCCCTGATGAACTGGAAAATAGATTGTTTTCAAATGATTTTTTCATTTAAGAGAAGAAAGCTCACAAATTGAACCAGGTCTTATGTGCAAAAGTGAAAGCCCCCAACCTAATATTTGGTTATGCCACCCACAAATGGTAATGGATCATTTGTATTGTGATGGAGGAATTTTTGTGGAATTGTTTTTGAAGAGTGAAAGTACTTTGACCAAACCATTGCACAACCTTTATTTATTTTTTTTAGAGCATTTCAGTAGATTTTCTAGCATGCTTTCATCATAGTCCTGCTGCATAATCCAAGTGTGGTTCAATTTAAGATTACGAACTTATAGCCAGGCAATCTCCTTTTGCATTTGTAGTAGAGAGCAGAATTGCAAAATTCTGCAGAGTGGAGCATGATGTTTTGTTTTTTGGGTGGGGGAGTTACTTTTTTGCTAGGGCCATGTACAGTATGTTGGGATAATTTTTTTCTCCTAATAACTTAAATAAATAGGTTGTCCGTTTCTGCTTAAAATTGATGACCTACAGTGTGACAAAAGATAGCAAAATCTTTAAATGGAATAATGTTATTTCATCATACACTAATAGGATAGACCACAGAGACAAGAAAACAAAATCTTGAAAGACAAGAAATCAGAAGAAAATGTTTCTCCAGATGCATTTGCAGATGTCAAAGCCTTAAATGTCCAACATCCTAAGAAGCGCATAGAGAAAGAAAAACAAGAAGCTAGTGGGTGGGGATATCATCTTTTATCTTGCCACTGCTGCCACCCTAAAAAACTGTCATTATTAGTGTCACTGAAAGGTTGTACAATGGCATGTACAGGGCATCGATGTGTGAGAGAAAAGTGGTGTTAGTGTTATGGGTGTTGAGGGGTTGCTAACTAAAAGCAGCTCAAAATTGTTCCATAATACATCTCTGTTCTCTGCATTCACCCTTTCTGCTTCTGATCTCCAAATCAGGTGCTAGCCGCAATGACAGGAGCCTCCACCAGGGGCTGGGGAGCTTGGATCAAAAAGTAGCAAGCCCTGCTGAGTGACAGTAACGTTGGTGTAATTAGGCCAAATCAAAAACAAGCCAGAAACCGGCCACTAATGATGAGCTCACTTTGCAGTTCATCCTCATTGCTGTCCTCACATAAACAAAATCCTGTGTTGTCCTCACACCACTGAAAGTTTAGTCAGTCATTTCACGCGGCACTGACACATTACCATTCATCAAAACCTTGCTTTTTCAGACGCAACTGAAGCTCCGACAGAAAGTTTGCCAATTTGTCGCAGCTGCTGACAAACAGACGTATGAGATTTTCCTGAGGTCTGTATTATCAATTCCACTGAGCCATGATGCCAAGTAACCAAACTGGGTTAGCTATCAATAAAGGAGAAAATACCACCGTATTATGAAGTCAGAAAGCCTAGACACTTTGAAAGTATGAAACAATTAAAAATCAGGCTTTTTCATTTTTACAGCTAGTTAAGTAATTTTAAAATTCATTCTTCACATCAGACATTTTGGAATCACTACCTTGAAAACCAAGGTTGAATGCCTTGAACAAACGTAAACAGCCATACTGCTGAGATGCCCGCTAGTCTTGCAAGAAGTTTGTCAGGTAAGATAATTGGTTCTTCTGAAGCATTTTCATAGGTTTTACTTTTCATGAGTCATCTGTCTGCAAAAAGAAAGAAAAACAACTCTGATAATAGGAAAGAATCCAATCAACAATCTTACTCTCTAAATATTACTTCTGGATGTTCTCCCACATCCCACATCACAGCTCCAGTTGTGATTTAATTTTTCTAAGTGTTTGAGCCAAATGAAGGAGATATTGCAGCTGATGTGATTTTAACTTCCCTCCCATCAACCACATGTGTAGCATAACTTAAAACATATTTTAACCTTGTATATATACATATTTACAAGAAAGAAAAACTTACTTACTTATTCATATATTAATATTTTAAATGTCTTAAATGAGGGCAAAGCCAAAGCAAAGACTAAATCCTTGTCTGTGTGAACAAACTTGGTGATTAAAGCTGATTTATTCTGAAATGACATTTGACCAAATGACTTGTGGTAAGAGACTGATGAATCCTCAGTAATGCGATGTAGTAAATATTCTCAAGGTAAATATATACTGATTATAAGTAGAAAAGTGAGACTTGCACAACCTTTGCATGGGTTTCTGGCATACTTATGTATTGAGAAATGAGAGGCCTGACGGATGTGTACATCACAGTGACAGTGGAACATTTTTAATCTGAATCAGTACAGAATCTCAGAGTTTGCTACCTGAATTTCAGTGTTTGATCTTTTGGATATAGGTGGCCATTTTTTACTATGTGAAATTACAGGCAGAGCGAAGGCATTTAGTGTGTGGTTTTGTTGGGTCTACAACCTTAAGCACTACGACAGCTTCTCTTCTTACTTGTTCTTCCTCACAGGATAAATCACTTTACAAACATTTTTGATCCTTTCTCAGTTTCTTTTTATTCACATATTTCTCCATGTCAACAATGGAAATTAATGTTGTGATATATACGTAGGTCTAAAACTATTTCGCAAATGGAAAACTTATAAAAATACCAGATATGTTCTGGAAGAATATAGTCACTATCATTGTATTTAAGTGAAACACCTGGGAAATATAAACAACAAAAAGTTCCTTGACTAACTCTAGCTCCTCTCCAATACATCTGCTTATGCAAAAAAGAGCATTGATCTGAATTTAATTGCAACATATGCTTAGCTGTTGTTTGTCTGCCAAATTTAATCATGTAAACATGTAAAAAAAAAAACTGAACTCTGTTGTCTGTTTCTGGTGTGTCAGTGAGTTTTGAAAAAACACAGACCACCCATCTGTTGCACAAGGTCTGGAGCCTATCCCAGACTTGGGTTGGACCAATGGTAGGTTACAAGGTTAAGAGTCCATTATGGTGCTAACACAAAACACACTCAATCACACACAACCACACTTACAGTCAAATTAGAGACACAAGTACATCTACCATTCACATATTTTACTCTGGGGGAGCAAAACAGGGCACTCAAGGACTGTCCTATCCAGGCACTTTAAGGATAAGCAAACTTTATACAAAAGAAATTGAAGGATAAGTCCAAAACCTTTACTGGTAAAAAAAATAAAATCAGCCGTCTTCACTTATTGCACTCAAGAGATTTCAGTTCCTCAAAATTCCCTGAGGAGAAAATTGAGTCCCAGCAGAGATAATAAACGAGCAACACACAAAGAATATACTAAATAATAATGTTTGGAAGCTTTCTTGTTGAAGCAGTCTGAACATCATGTGGACTCAGTTGCACAGGATATTCAGCAAGAAGATCTGCTATGACCAGAGCAAAAGTAAAATATAATTCATAAAATAAAACACAGCCTAAAGACAAATAAAATGCATCAAGATTTAAAGTGTCTGTTGCTCTGTGCAATAACAACCATATTCTGAAGATGCTGGAAAGAAGAGATGATCAATAAAAACTCAAAAGAACAATCTCAAACAAACAACAGTGTAACAAAGAACATGAAATTACTAAGAACAGTTAACAACTTAAAAGTGGGATGGAAAGGAAAAAAATCAATGGAACAAATTGTTGGCATACTCACCATACACCAACAAGGTGTAATGATCAGCTGCACGACCGTAGTTGTTCTGGGCTTGGCACAAATATGTCCCGTTGTGTGATTGGCTGAGACGGGAAATCTGAAGAGTAGGCCCAGAAATCTCTGCTCTCTCAGGCAAAGTGTCATTTATCTTGGACCACGCGATGTCTCTTGGCCTAGGAGGAAAAATTGAGTGAGAATATTAAAAATGATGCTGAATTCAGTGTATGCGCTCAATATGATATGGGAAAATCACTCATCTAATTTTGATATCTACCAGAAGCGACAAGGAGTGATGTCAATGACTTTTGTAACATGTTGAACTTGATCTTTAGACAAAAATCACAAATTTTGCATTGATAAAAAAAAACAGTTAAACCTTACCATCTAGATTAAAATGACCAGTATTGGGCTGAAAATACAACTTAGTTAGGAATTTATTTTCTTAATCTCAATCCCCCCTCAGGCTTGACAAATTCCACTAATTGGAAAATCTAGTGAAGGGTAGAGAGGTTTTAGGTCACATTTTAACATGTTTTAGATGCTGGAGTAAGTCTTAAAAGTCCCAACGGGAGAAATCCTTCCACTTCATCCAAGCATGCATGCTTTTCAGTTTAACTGTAAACTGAAACCAACTAGACTGACTGAGATCAGATATTGAAAACTTTTTTTTTGTTCAGTTTTGCTAACATATCTCCATCATGGAGGTGATGGAATGGTATCTTGTATTGCTTTTTTGTATTTTGTAATGTTGCATTGACAAAACTAATGATATAATGACCAAAGGACAGTACATACTGCACAAGAGCAGATAAATTAGTTATTTTACTCAAGGCTGCAATAGCAAGAACAAAGTTCTTGCTGGCAAGGACATTTCATACTTCACAGGAACTAAAGCGCAGACCTACCTGGCAATATTCATAGGTCTCTCCCACTGCAGGATATTCATTTCATATTTCTCAGATACCACAAAAGAAAAAAAAAGTTCTGCCCAGAATATGCATCAAGAACAAGAGCTGGAAAAGCTCCCAAACTGTGAATAAAAAGACAAACATGTCCTTTTGTTCTTGTGGCAATGGGGAACTAATTTCCATTCCTGCAGAGTTCACTCATATTCAGTAAATCAGAATGCATTCTGATTAAGGTCTCTTGTCAGAATAAAATTGCCTTTTGAAAATAACATTAAAGCACATAATAAACATTTTTATATTGAAATTCTTAGTGGTCTGGTGTAATACTCTAATATTAAATTTTATGTTTTCATTTGCTGAAAGTAGAACATTATAATTCCAGTTAAACAAAAATAAAGGACTGAAACATCTTTCTGAAATTAATGAACTTTTCAATATTATTTTTGACAAAGTAAAGTTATTGTCAACTTAACTATGTTGATTTACTACCTGAATGCTAATGCATGCACCAAGCAAGCAAGCGCAAATGTTAACTTGTTTTGTTGTCTGAACTGCCATAAATTCCCACAAACTCCTTACATGTCATCTCTAATGTCCATATTTGGACCTTTAGGCTGAGCTACTAACACAGAGATTAGCTTTCTTTTGCTTATATACAGTTAGCTTGAAAATGGCAAAGCACAATAATTCTCCAGACACCTGACTTTAGCTGTAGAAGTATGGCATAAATGGCTCATTTCTACTTCACCAGTCAGAAAATTTCAAATTTCAGTTCATAATATATAGTGTTAGAAAAATGGATATAGTAAAACAAACAAACAAAACAACAACACAAAAAAACCCCATTTAATTCACAGTTCAACCAAGTGATTGTTTCTGAATTATTTGCACAAATGCTTTAACTCTAAAACACTTATTTAGTATAAAATATCTAACAGCATTTTATGGATAATGTTCATAATTTTAAATAAATGAAAGTTATGATATAATTACATCTTCAGTCCATGCATTAAATATGTTAGTGCATTTGTTTCACATTGTTTTATGTTAACGTGTTAAAGAGATTTGACTCCATTTGCAATATTATTCAAGCCAAGCACAGACAAATTCTTGAATCAATAAAAGATTTATACTGAGAAGTATTTGCAGTCAAAATGCAAAGCTAGCTTATGACACAAACCAATATATTTTGCATAAATTGTAAATTAATAAATGGGTGAATATTTTAAACACCACAACAATTTAAACAATGTTCTGCAGAGTTTAGGTGTTGGTTTTGTGAAAAAAAAGAAAGTCAAGTTAAAAGAATGGACTGCAGCACAAACAGGCAGGGGTGCTATAAAAAGAAAGGTGGTAAAGAAGGGTAAAGTGGCCCATAGGGCGAGGGTGAGGGAGATGAGAAGACAGAATAGAGGGAGTTTTGAAGAAGAAGCCGATGGTAACAGGGGGCCGAATCCTGAAAAATAATGAGGAGGTAGGTGGTCAGAGAGCAGCAACGGTGTGAAACGGGTAGCAGGAGGGAGAGAGTGGCAGATGAGAGCGAAAAAGGGTGTCAGGTGTGCAAGGTGGTAAAAAAGACAAAAGCAGGAGGAAAGACTAATATTACTGAGGGAAAAAGAGAGGGGAGATGATATGGAGGAAAATGAAGGACAGAAACAGGCAGACAAAATGATTTGGTCATGAAAGACAGGCAGACAGAGAAGACAGGAGGTGTGAGGATTACAGAGACATCCGGGTGAAGAAATCTGTATGAGTACAGCGTGTGTTTCTGGCTGGGTGTCATGGCTCACGCCACTTTGGACAGATTACAATCCTGACTCATCTGGGTTCTAATCCTTCAGGAAGTCTAATTAAACCCCCATCTTGCTCAGTCCCTCACATGCAAGCCCTCTCTCGTGCTAAATATGCAATACAGAATCTTACTCTCTGCTTCAAACTCATAAGTACACACTTATACCCCTGGCCTCTGTAATCCCCTTTAAAGCTAATTCACAAATAAGGAGGTAAGCGAGAAAAGTGACTCGGCGGCATCCCCGTCTTAATACCAGACACACTAACTGTAACCTTTCACCAAAACATAGTGGCATTTAATTGGTCCTTGTTGCCTAACAAGCGATTAACAAACTTAGAGAAGAAAACATGTGGGTGGCCTTGGAGTGGTGTTTGTGTGAAAAACATGAGATCGAGGTCAGAGTGCAGAGCCGCCTGACGTCCCACCCAGTGATCTCCAAAACACACGCTAACACACATCTATACATACACACAGTGCTCCCAATCAGCCTCTACAAAGCTTCAGAGAGGCTAGGGCCAACACGGTTTTCAGCCAGTCCCCTCAGTTGGATTTCACTAAAGACATCACACAAAAACATGAACACACACACACACATTCACTCTTTGGCTGCACGGAGCTTTACTGGGGGAGCTTTAGTGGACCTGATGCCCACAGACAGACGGACCATCTAGGAGCAGGCTTAACGGCTTAGGGCCCAATATCATTCTGTACAGTGCACAGAGTCCATGGACCCTCTAGGGGAGAATAAAAATAAAGGTTTGTTTCAAAGTTGGCTATGAAAAGTGTTAACGACTGATCAGATTTTGTGCATGTTTTACACATCCAAGTCACGCACCCTCACTAATAAGTTCTTAATTAGAGTAAGAGTTTGGAGCAACCTCTTAAATTCCCATTGTCCTTCACGCTACAAAATTGAACTCAAACCAAAGAAGCTTCTTCTGAATACAAAGAGGATAATTTGATGAAGGCGTTAGTTTTCTTTGCTGTTTACAAAGGCACTTTCTTCTCATATTGGTCGTGCTAATAAATTGACAGTTTGAACAGTTTTAGCTTTGCTTAGGAAAGTTTAATCAAACCTCACTGTAACAGTCCTTGTCTACTTAGTTCTGTGAAAGAAATAACATGAGAAGTACTCAGTCTTCATTTCAAAAGTCAGCTTAAATAAAGAACAGAGAAGTCCTGCATTAATAATTAACCAGTAATTTGAGATTGGGGGACCTGACAATTATTAAATTTTCAGAGGAATTTGGTAGAATAATTATTATCCTGGTGTATTAAAATCTGTACCAATGGGTGATGTAGCACATATGTGGCCACTGTAACTCAGTGAAAGGAATCATTATTATGAAATCAGAAAGTTGTGGGTTAAATTCCAGCTTCCCCTGCCTCATGACGGTGTGCCGCCAAGCAAAGCACTTAGCTCCAAAATTGCCTACTATTCTACATAACTAGGATATGGTTAGAGCAGCTTGGTGAGTGATAATCATAGCATATAAGCACTTTGAGTTTTTGGTATTACTAGAAAATGATACATAAGTTCAGTCACAGCCTATGTACCATTTTGGTTAATACCAGCTTTACTGTGACAGCAGACTTTCAACATAACATAAAAAAACTTATAACCCTTATTTTAACAATATAGACAAAGGATTTTGAAAACCTTTTACACAAATCTAGAAAAAACAACAACCCAAGACTAACTAATTAAGGTAAAAGACGGGATAACATTTAAGAAAACCCAGCGAGAAGAAAACTGCATGGCATTGAGAGCAAAGGATGATCTGAAGAGAAGTGAATAAAACTGGAGGGCAAATATACTGAAGAGGAGATTACTGGTTAAAAAAAAACAACAAACAAAAAATAATAAAAACAGGCCAGTGATTACTGATGTGTAGCAGCTGTGAGGGAGGAGGAAGCTTGAGGCAACTGAGGGAAAACAAATGAGAGGGAATAGCAAGTTCATAGATCTGTAAAAATTAAAGTAATAGCTAAATAAACAAAAGAAGCATACAAATCCCAAAAACAAAGACTAAAGCACAAAGGGAATCATAAAAACAATGGCTAAACAAAGTGCAACAAAACACAATAATCTATAAAAATTACAAAATAGAACAAAATAAGTCCTTAAGTTTATGATGAGTTTGTGATCAAAATATCAGACAGAAAGAAAATAAAGCAGTATAAAGAGAACATTACAGCATTAAAGTGAACAGATTTAATCAATTTTTACTTCCACTGTGTGTATTTTAGACTGTTTCTTCACCCAAAAATAGTTTAAATAGCCCTTTTTCAGTGTGTGTTTCACATCGGAAGATCAATAGTAGTACACTACCTCAAAACTCTATTTCCACTGGGAAAAAATAATTAGCTTCAGTATGAAAATCTGACTAATGCAAGTACAAGTAACACAGAGCTCCTGTGACATTATTGAGGTAATAAACTGGTAAAATTTCACTTCAAAAATATTGAACTATCTCTCTAGTAAAAGAGAAATAAATTGTTAAGTCTTCATAGTTAAGACATATTAACATGTGTGCTGTTAAGAGAAAAAAGCATATAGAGGTAGACTATTTCTGTTGTTTATAAAAAACAACATTGCAAACAAAAAATGTTAAGGAATACTTACAAAGAAAAGCATCTGTACTTAAACCCATCAGCTGACCTGTGAAATTGTCAGGGTCTCAGTATGAAACACCCAGTTTACAGAAGATTTGCTTCCTGCTGAATAGCTAAAGTGTATCAGTTATTGCAAACTTTAACCTGTGTCTCTCTTTATATCTCAACTGCCTTTTTTTTATTGCATCTCATTTCTCAGCTTTAGATGCAGACAAATGGTGATGATGAATGTGAAACACTAAACATTATGTATCTGTAAAATCATTGCGTCTGCCTGAGTTATGGTGTTTTAAGTGGACGTGGCTATATAATGTATACAGCATACCAGTGATATAAATAAGAAATATTAAATAGAATGACACATTTGTTATGCTGGACTGCCTGGTATCTGTGTATTTCTTTGGGTGGAAGTGTGAAGCTTTTAAGCTCTCTGCCTGAGCCAGACTGTGTGTGGAAATGTCACAAAAAGCCCAAATAACAGAAAATTGTCCAACTCCGGGTATAAAGTGTATTAACAGCCATTAAGAAGAACCACGACACTAGAAATCTGTGAGGTAAGTTTTTAAGGGCACTAATTTTGATGTGCAGGATTTACCAACAGTGTGTTTGCAAATTCAGTTTTTACTTTCATTATTAAGAATTTTGTAAAGCAGTGATCTGTGAAAAATGATGTGCAGTCAATATGTTGTGGTTTATGGCTTCTGGACAACTGATCCAAACTATCCCCTTAAGAAAACTGGCACAAGCGGCTATGAATGCCCACGAATGGACAGACGGACAAACAACTAAAAGACAACTAAACCTCTCAGCAATATTAAAGCTGTTTACCCTTGTGGGTTTCTCTGCAGCTATCTGCTGCCTTGTGGTAGATTAGAATTGAAATATCATATTTTAGCAAGTTAAACTTCACTGCGCAAAAGGGTTTTTATCCGGCTTTTTGCATGCTGTTAATTTCTTATGTGCTGATACTGTCTCTTCCAACCTTCCCTGTGTTCTCCTCAAAGCGTCTTTCGTAAGCATGTTCCAATAAATTTTTTTGCACAGGTTGCATTTTGCCCTTTGTAAAAGTAGCCATTTCATGTGATTTAGGGGGTGAAGTGAAAGATACCTGTCTTTTGTCTTCGAAATTTAAAGAATTTTCTGAAGTAACTGTTGCAAACTTTGTCCTGTTACGTCAAATGTAAATCAAAGCAAATATCCTCAGAAACATACTTCTAGAAAATGACTTTCAATGCAAACAGAAACACTTACAAAGGATTCCCAGTGATAGAGCAGGTGAGGCTGAGTGAGTCGCCCTCACGCAAAATCCCTGTGGGAGAAACAATCCGCACTGTGGGAGCAACTGTGGAGAAACATAAAAAGTGAGAGTATGTCAGTATGTGGGTACGATAGCAAAATCTATACAAAAACAGACCGTAATACAGCAACAGTTCAGGTGGAACAAAAAGGAATAACAAAAGACAAAGGAAAATAGGGAGAGATGAGAACAAAAATGAGGACCAAGGGAAAAGTGATAAAGTGGCAGGAAGAAGAATCTTTAACATCTGTTTCCTAGGCAACGAGCCCACAATCCTACGGTTTGTGACACCTATTATCATAAGCAGTCCACCGCTCCACCAGCTGCTGTACCACGTTTACTTTAATAACACAGCAACAGGAAGCCAAATTCACACAGACGAAGTGGCCATTGTTACCAGTTCTGCGACTGGAGAAGCCACCAGCATGCAGAATGTGGCGCCTGATAAATATTAATCATTTGGATCCATCAACAAACAGCTATATGCATGTGGTAAATTAACTGTTCTCAAAGGCTGATGCAGAATTACTTGCTGAGTGTGAATCATATTGCCAAAAGTAAATATTTATGCATGCCTGTGGAATGTTTGACTTTGCAAAATTATGGACATATTGCTGGATAAGAGTCCCACTGAACTGCCAGGCATGCTGATATGAGGGGAAAACAAACGATGCAACAGAATATTGCCCTCGTAGCATTCGATCAGCAGATTGAGGTGAAATGCGCTAATGTCTAGTCTCCTGGTTTAATGTGCACAAAATGTGCAACTATGGGGAAGCTGTTTGGTGAACACACAAAAGGAAAATAAGAATGTCAATAAATTGCAATCCAACTGAACTGAAAGTAACATTATTTTTGTTATTTAATAAAAGATAGTGATATTAACAATGTGCATATTTAATAAATTGTTACAAATAGCAGAGAAATGTTCACTACAGAAATACGATGTGTATATCTTACACTAGTTTCAGATTTTTCTTTTCCAGAAGTGGAAAGTTTGTTGCTTTTGTCCTGAAAAGCCAAACGTCCTGATGACTTATAATTCCTGTTGTCCACTTGTACTACACAATACATTTTATTGGGAAAACGTATTCTTAATCTTCATTTTATGCCAAGTAAAAAACATTTGAGATGTTTCAAAGTGAATTATAAATTTCAAAACATGGAGTAAGGCTGATTTTAGTGACAACATGAGAGATCATGTAAAATTTCAGATCAAACGGAACATAAAGTTATTTTATATTGCAAACTTGAAAGTGTTCTTATTTGTAATGATGTCAGTATAACAGTGAGAGACTAAGATCTTGACAGCATGTGATGTTTATTTTGTTATGAAACAACTTCAAGTCATAAATACAGCAATAATTTTCAGAAGATACAGGCAACATGAAGAGGTTCTTATGAGCAATTTGTGGATCAGAAACCATGAGTGTCTTTGGCTAATAAATCAGACACACAAATATGCGCCTTACCTCTTTCAACTAAAAACAACATTATTGCAATTCTTAGTTTTCCCCAAAACATTGCTAAAGTCTCTTCTCATTTTTCTGTTGTAAACCTAATATTTTGTTTGGTTTTGTCTCATGTGTCAGATAAAAGCCAACTGAGAAATTTTGTCTCTATGTTCTATTTCTTTTCTGAGTGAATTCAAATTTATTGCAAAAAATCTGCTGTTATGATACTAGTCATAAACTGTTAACTGCTAATAATGCTTAACTTAGGATTTACAGCTTCCTGATTGTGCTAAACTAAAGAACTATTTAAGTTTTTAATGAGTCTAGACTGCATTTAATTACCCCTAGTTAAAAATATAAAATGCATATGGTGATCAAACTGAATGGGGCAATTTTACACAAAAAAGAGATTATAAACCATATGGGAGCTGCCATTGTATCTATGGAAACACAAAAATATAGAATTTTTAATCCATTCTTGGCATTAGGGGCAACTTAACATTAGTGAAGCATAAAAACGTCAATAAATGAACAGTTCAATCAGGGAATGGTTTATTTTACACTGATTACAAATTATTTGAAAGAGTCTAAGATTTGTGAAACCTTAATACTATTTGTGATACAGAATCCTGGTTTTGTATCTTATCTTAGCTCCCTAAGAGAATATCAAAACTAGGGAATTAAAACTACTCCAAGAATTTTAATGCACTTCCTCCTCTAAGACAGCATTAGATTTTTACTACTTTCTGCAAATAAGCCTGCTGGGATCAATCCATCCCTAAGCAGTCCTAAGATCATTGTACATACTAATCTAGCAGAGATTTTCATTTCTTCATGTAGATGTTAGTAAGCTCTTAAAACCACAGGCCAGGACCTTGACTTGGCTACGGCTCTATTTCTGCAACAGGATCTCTACGTGTTGCACTTTAATGAGAGCAGGACTCACACTGGGCTGCTCTACATACCTCAGAAAATCTGGTCTAAAATAAATCATTCATTGTTTAAACAAATGAGTCTAACTATGACAAATTTTTGCAGGGGAAACAATATAATGAATACCATTAAAGTATTAATTTAGATGACAGCAGCACAGATGGAGTAATGAGCAGTTTTGAAATATTTAGAAGAGAACATTATGCCTTTTCATTTGCTTGACAGGTTGTAAGAAAGCGCCGTAATAAGGCGCGAGGACTTACAATACACGTCCAGCCGATAATGTCGAACCCTCTTTTGGCCACTCAGCGCAGGGTGGATTGCCTCGCAGTTCAGTGCCGCCCCGTTGTCTTTCCTCTCCACTGGGATGCGGATGGTGCTGGATACGCTGAAAGTCTTCCCATTGTCCTGCTGTGACACAACACCTATGGAGAGGAAGAGAGAATAGATGGGGGATGAATGTGGAAGTTAGCAGTCAAAACACAAATTTGTTCTTTCTTTTTACCCCCAGCAGCGAAATCACAGTATTGAAAGGAGAAGGCAGCGGGGAGGAGATTGTCAGCCAGGGCCTCAGAGGAGGGGGGGGCAGAAGAAAGTATGCCAACAAAGAGGTAGAAGTTAGTAACAGATGAATGAGTTTTTTAGAGCTTCAACAGGCATCCACAGAGGGGTGGATGAGTGGAGAGCAGAATGAAAAAGGGGCAAGAAAAGAGAAAGCAATTTGCATCTACATTTCATGGCAATTATGAGCAGCAGCACTGTTTGTATTCAGATAGCAAATCAACTAAATGTTTTGGGTGTCTGCAACCAAAAGAAAGGGAGAGGAAAAAGAGGGAGAGGAAGCAAAGGATAAAAGAGGGAATATGCATAAACCAATTGAGATTTTAACTGAAGTAGACACTGGGTGGGGGAGTGGGACATCACAGTAAAAGTGTGAGACAAGAAAAGAAAAGGAGGCAATAGAAATATGATTGATGTGGGTATGTGTGCCTATATGTTTGAAGGAAAGCAGACATGAAAGAGGACGATAAGAGCAGAAGGCAAGATGAGGGGGGCAGCGAGGGAGGCAGAAGGAAGGAGGAGAAGAAGCCGGGGCGAGCTAATGGGACTTGACACGGTCACGTACCAGGAGTTTGTGCTTGTTTAGGCAGAATACAATATTACTTTTATCACACTGAGTTTTCAATTATTGCTGGCAAGCAAACGAAAGTTGGCCTAATCGAAGCCTGGGTGATGGCGGCAGTGAATTCTGATGAACAGAAATGAGGGAGCGGCGGAAAGATAGCGTCTTAATTAAAGAGTGCCTCCTATATCTGCTGGGGATCTGCTTCTAACCTTTAGTGTCACAGTTCGTTTAGCTCAAGGCTGAAGGATGAAGAAGGTAGGGAGAGAAAACGGGAACAGGGGAATGAAGGGAGGAGAAGACAGAAGGATAAAGCCACAAAATCAGACAAGAGAAGTAGAGTTCCCATCTGTCTTTATGACTTTTGAGGGCCTTTGCAAACTTTAACTGTGCCAAGATATGTTGCAACTTTGTCAGCAACAGAGTTCAACAAAAAAAGGGAAAAGTATCAGATTAAAAGAACGGTCTAGGAAGTAAGTGGGAGCACAGAAACTATAGTCAGAATGATAAAACAGGTGTATTCTGACAGGGAGGAAGAAGAATGGGGATGAAAGAGAGAAAGAGTGTCACACAACAAAGGGGAATGAGATCATGGCTGACATGAAGTTCTCAGGTTGACAGACTGCTTATTACATCTTCTGTAGCTGTTTAACGCTGATTATTAAACAGTACTATGGCATGACAACCCGTCGTACCTGAACAGGCTTGTAACTGTAATCAAATTATAAGAACTGAAAAATGTGGCATGTACATGTTTTCAGCCAAAGAGTCAATATTGTGTGAAGAAATCTTTTAAGTTATGATTCTTCGCACATCTTGAGCAGCTGAAGCTCGTTCTGAATATGAATATAGATATAGATTTTAAATTTGTCTCATTTGGACGTGAACAACATGCTTTGATCTTAAACATTGTTGACAGTGTTCCAGGATTGTCTTGTATTACTCTCCTTTGATCCCTCATCATCTCTGAGAAGCTTCCAATGCTGAGTAAACCTTTCTTTACACAACATGACACTGCCTTCACCATGTTCTACAATGTGGATAGTTTTCTCACTGTGAAAAGTAATTATTTCAACAAAACACATTTTTTGGCCTGTAAGCCAAAACATTTCATGTTGGTATAATCGGAGAACACCATATGTTTCAACATGTTTGGTTTGTCCCCTAAATAGATTGGGGCAAAGTTTAAACAGGACTTCTTATTGCTTTCTCTCCACAATGACTCTTCTTTTCAATCCTCCATGCAGACCAGATTTGAGTCACAAATTCTTTCATCTGAGCTGGGGGTCTCTGTAGCTCCTCTAGAGCAACAATAGACTTTCTAGCTGCTTCTATGATTAATGCTTACCTTGCATGACTTTTCACATTTGGTATACAGCCAGTATTTCTAGTTATGCTGTTGAATTAAAAGGTGCTCTGTAAGATGTTCAAATTGTGGAATATTGTTTTATAACCTATCCCTGCTTTCTCCCTGACCTGTTTGCAGTGTTCCTTGGTCTTCAAGATGCTATTTGTTCACTAATGTTCTATACTCACAAAGCTCTGTGGACTTCACCAAACAGCTGAATTTATAAGATTAAATAACACACATGGAGACTGTATTTACAAATGATGTAGCTTCTGAGGAATAATGATTGCACAGGATTAACTAGGGATGTCAGATTAAATGGAGCTGGATATGAATACCACTTAATTTGTGGATTTATAATTTCATTATTAAAATTAATTGTTCATACAATTCACAATTCTTCCCTAATTTGTGTTTTTGCATTACATAGAATCCCAATAAAATACATTAGCTTATGGTTGTGACTTGAAAAAAATTCAAGTGGTTTGAATACTTTTGTAAGGATCTGCAAGTTAAGGTTTTTGTATTTATGGACCAATAACTGCTGCAAATAACTACAAGACTTATCAGGATACACAAATCAACCTCTATTCCACCATTTTTTGCATTCTTCCCTACTTTTTGAGTTAGGTACGTTTGATTTACCATCCAGAAATGCACAATGTTACAGTCAGTGGTGCTAAAGTTGCTAAGGGGCCTAATCTCTTATGAAAAACGTTTCAGACAGCTTAAAAAGTCAGTTTCACAATCATTTTGTCTTTGTTTTATTGCAACAGTAAATTACTGTTTCAGTGCAGAGCTGCTTACAGTGCTACTCCTCACTTCGTGCACATTGGAGTGTGTGTAATTATACACGTCAGAAGCCTCTGCTCCTAATTTAAATAATTAATGACCGTTCATGACAGGAAGCCTCATTAAAACACACAGTATAGTCATAATAAAATTAATAAAAGATTTAACAGTCTAACAAATCCAACAGTAAATCAGAGATTTTTTTCTCTCACCAATATTTTAGAAAAAAAAAGAAAAGGATTTCCTGTGATACAGTGCTCTTCTGTGTTTTTTAAAAAATGTAAATGGTCAGGAAGCACCATGTGCCTCATAAAGAAGATGTATACTTTTTCAAGTTGGTTTTATTTGTACAATAGGGTTGATAAACAGTGCAAGGAAAGGCACAGAGTTTGATCATTATCCAGGTGTGGAGAAGTATAGACAAAGATACCAGAACAAGGAAAATTATTTGAGTTTGTAACTATTAGTTTGACATTAGTTAGTGAAAAGAGACTGAAAATGTTTCAGTATGGAAAAAGAATATCATTTAGACATGAAACAATGGTATGTAGTGAGTAACTATGAGCAGCAACACTTTTAATTCCAAAACAAATCAGATAAAAAAATAAAAACATACAAATATATATATATATATATATATATATATATATATATATATATATATATATATAAATTAGGTAGCATTAATTGGGTTCTAAGAGAGAAATCTAAACTAACCCTTTCAGTACCAAAGGTTCCCAAAAACCACTATGTATTTTGCTTAAAAAGTATATTTGGTACCTCTCTCCTGTGCTGTAAGCCTTCATGAGAGCTGTAGTAACATGGTCACAAGCAGTTTAGTGAATAAACCAAGAATTTAAGGAATTTTATATTACGTCTCGCATTAGACACATAAGTCGAGTTAACAACAGAGACTATTTCTCCTGGCTCAAGGTTTCAGGAAGATAGATTTCAGATATGTTATTGTGTCAAGCACCCCTTTAATAGAAAGAAATAGAAAGAATGAGAGGAACTGACTTAAATCAAGGTAACAGTCTAATAAAATGCTCTTGGATTTATCAGAAGCAAAGGACGAAAGGTTAGAGGGTTATAAATGAAGCTGTCTGCCTTTCAGAGTCTGAGATAAAGAGAGGAAGAGAGAGAGCTGGAAATCTAAAATAAGAGTGATCTGAGCCTTTGTGTATTAGTAAGCTTGTCAGATTATGAGCAAATAAGATAAACTTTTTATGTATTATTCCAGACATCTCTGTTTATGTTTATGCATTCAGTAGTCACTTTTATCCAAAGCAACTTTCAAAGGAAGACAAAACAATGCAGTTATGTCTTCATGACTAGAGAATGAAGACCTCTAGTCATGTTCTGTCAGAGTGGGTGGGAGTGTTCAATACAAGTGGGACAGTGGGAAATGCAAAGAGAAATAGCAATAGGAGGGTTAAGGAAGTAGAAGGGGAAAGGAAGCATAGGGTAAGTTGGAAGATGCTCTTTAAAGAGATGGGTCTTCAAGAGTTTCTTGTTGACAGACAGGGATGTCCGTGTACTGGTAAGCCTCAGAAGGTCATCCCACCATCTTGGAAAGAGTCTAGATTTCTTGGGTATGATGTAGGAACTGCTGGCTGACAGTCCTTTCTGGAGTGACCAAGTTGTGACGCATTTCTTTGCAAAAGTTTTGAAGTAGATGAGAACCGATCAACTGGACTTTGTAGGTTAACATCAGACATTTGAATTGTAAACTGTAGCCTAAAGGTAGCAAGTGGTGGCCAACGA
The DNA here is from genome assembly GCF_001444195.1 of Xiphophorus couchianus. Lineage (NCBI taxonomy): Eukaryota > Metazoa > Chordata > Actinopteri > Cyprinodontiformes > Poeciliidae > Xiphophorus > Xiphophorus couchianus. The sequence goes on from NC_040230.1 coordinate 7,599,522, forward strand.
AGGGGTGATGATGTGTGTTTGGGAAGGCTGTTTGAAGACCAGACACTCTTTTTAACCTTTATTTTACCAGGGAAGTTGATTGAGAACAAATACTTATTTTTCCTCAGTGACATTTCTGGAAAACCTGCACAAGTTTCACAGAACAGGCTGAAACCTTTAGCTTTTTATGCCAATTTCACGTAAATTTTCAAACTGAATACGAGTCAGGAGTTTTGGGGATCTTTGGATAATTATAGTCAAGAGTGGAGAGCAGGGAAGAGTTATAGCTGTTGAATGTTTAGAACTCTTTTTCAACACTCAATTAACTCAAAATCTGTCTGGTGGTCAAGTGTTTGTTTGTTTTTTTCACCAACTGTAAAAGCTTTCGAGTTGATTTTGAGTGGGATTGGTATTGTGAAGAGTTTCTGGCAAAAAAAAAAGCTCTTTGTGTAAGTGAAAAAGTCTATGTAGAAATTGCAAAAACACAAGAAATTCATCAGAAAAATGGCAAAAATTCATGAGAGGACGAGTGAGCACTTTCTTTGGAAAATAAAAACACATCAAAAATACGCCTGGTGCATTGGTAAGGTACATCCAGTGCATCTTTCCAATATTGAAGGCTAAAACAACTCTCATGCATATAAAAAAGTCCCTTTCCATGTCTACCTTCCAGAAAAGATTCAGGAGTAATATTTAAACCTTTCCAAGGAATGGTTTAAATGTTTGTTCACAAATAAAAAATAGAAAGGTGGTCCATGGATATTAATTGTGCTTTTTTACTCTGATACTGATGGAAAACTATGCCTGTACATTTCTGCTGCTGAAGACATTTTCAAAAGAGTTGCAGCTGTATTTTTAATCTAATCAAAATTTGGCACTACAAAGTACTGACTCAGGACTACTAAATACATATACATGCCAGACTTTTTAGATATGTATTTGTTAAAATCTGCTAACAATTATGGCAAATTTTTCTTTCACACTACATTGTGGGGCTTTGAGGTTATGACGTGACAAAACGTTAGAAGGTTCATGGGGTAGGAATACTTTTGCGAGGCACAGAGAATAGGCTCATTACCATAATAGTTTTTATTCTGGCCAGAGAAAATTAAGATCAACTGTATCCAAAATAACAGTCATAAAACAAACAGGGTAGGCTTGAAATATTTATGAACAAAAGCATCCAAAATGAAGGCTGTGTGACAGCTCAGTGTTTACTGATGATGTGATAAAAATAAGAGACTTGCCCATATGAATTTTAAAACGTACCATAAATATACAGAGAATAGACTATCTTCTCACATCCAGGTAAATTTAAAAAGGCGGATTTGAAGAAGCTTCACAGAACAGATAGCCAGTGACCCAAAACATATTGCAAAAGCAAACCTGAAGATTTTAGTGGTAAAAAAAAGAGGAGTATCCTGCAGTGGCCAGGGTCAATCCCTTAATCTGAGACTCACTGAGGTGCATTTCACTTTCTGAAAGCTTTATTAAAGGCAGAAATACCTGTGGATGCACAAAAGCTGTAGCAAATACTTAAAAATATATAAAAAATAATGCTTTCCGATTTGGTTTCCATGTGGTGCACCAGCTAGAGACTCCAGGGCTCATCGGCATATCATGAGTTAACATTTAATATAATTGAATCAATTCTTAGAGCATTCTAGTAGACAAAAATGAATGTATTTTTGTTTAACACCTCAAAGTGATATAAAATGTGTTACTTTTCAAGAATTGCTTCACCGTACTGTAAATTTGTTTTGATTTTAAGTGTGAATGTACTCTAGAAATAATAAAAATGTGTGAAAACATTTGCAGATGCTGATGATCTGTTGTCTCTGTATAACCTCCTACTAATACGCAACATGGTGGGGTAATGAACTGATAATGACTCCCAGAAACAACAGGACTGCAAAATTACTTCAGTTCCAATGTGAAGAAATGTTTGATTTAAGTGATAAAAATGGAGGAAATGTTAGGTAAAAGTCTGGCACCTTGACAGCTCAAATCCTAATTTTTCCTCCATTTATCCACCCGTCCTTACCTGCTCTTTTCCCCCTGATTCAGCTCCCTTTCATCCTGCCAAGCCATCAATCACCCATCCATTTATTTCCATTTTATTCTGCACTCAGTCTGTGGTGTAAACCTACCATTCTACTTCACCTGTCTTTTACCATCTCATTAACTTTCACATTCATCTCTCCTAATCATCTACCCATCCATCACTCCATATCTAAGCTGTGTCCTTGTACCTGGTATCTCACGGCCGTTGCGCATCCAGCGCAGGGTAGTGGCCGGCTTGCTTCGCGGTGACACGCAGGTGAGCTCGGCCTCGCCGCCCTCCACAGCCTCCTGCTTCACCTCCACCGTCGGCGTTTCTGGAGGGACGGAAACAGATAGCGTCGCCACCTGGTGGTGCGTAGCATCCGTGTACAGCTGGCAGAAGTAGCCTCCCTCGTCGGACACGCTGACGTTGGTCAGGGTGATGCGCACCAGTCGTTGCGTGAAGAGCACCATCTGGAAACGGTCGTCCTTCAGAGCTAGAGTAAGGGGGAAATAACAAGAGAAAACTTACTGTTGTTGAGGTTAACACAAAAAAGGGAGTGAGGATAGCGAGTGCACAAGAGTGGTAGTAGCAAACAGTTGGATGGTAAGAGTAAAAGTCATACAAAGCAGAAAATTGTTTTGTTATTTATGAATTGAAAAGTTTAATTTAAATAATTTTATAAAAATTATTTTTGTGAAAAACCTTCAGACCATTCCTTTGTGTGTTAAGGAGCCAGACGTTGAAATATTTTAAAGTGGTGACAATCTGTAGTTATTCAATCTATCTAAATGTCTTTCAGAGTTTTTCTTTGTTCTTGGCTCATTTTCTGTCAAGTGCTTGTACCATTTGTGAAGTAGTTTTATTGTGTCTCACTCCAAAGTGAACAAGCTCCTGTTAAAATGCCAGACTTTGCTGATTACAAAAGTAGACATCGAAGTAAACATTTAAAAACCTTTTCCACATTTAGTTACATTTAACTGAAGACAAATCTAGTAAAATTAAGGTGAAAAACATTTGTGGGAGGAAATATTTTGTAAAAGTAAAACGGTGCATTAATGATACTGCACAGCTGTGCACACACTTAGCATAATTTTTGAAGCAGCTTTTAATTCAGTTAGGGCAATAGTTTTTTGGAGTTCACACCTGTCATCATTTGACGTGAATCTGATTAACCTGAATAAAGTTATCTTATTCTAGTTTGATTTTACTGACATTTACTAATTAGAATCCTTTAGCTGAAACCATAATTTGGAGGGAGGTCACCAAAGGTTAAAATGACATAATCTCTGAAAGGTATCAGGCAGGAGAAGCATACAAAATAAGTGTGCATTGTTATATACACACCATAGTCCAGCAAAGACACCAATTAAAAACAATTTGAGAAACTATGGAACCAAGGAATATTACTAAAAGTTCAAATTTTTCAGTAACTGAGACAAGGCAGAAACTGGTAAGGAACACCAAAGGAGCTGGAGGGAATTCTGGGTCGGACCAGTCGTCTTCTACATGTGACTGGAGCATCCATAATGGATATAGACAAAATAATTTTTTTTCATCCAAAACTCCATTCAAAATCTCCTAAAACTTTGTGTGAGAATGAGTTGAGGTCTGATGAAACCAAACCTCACCTTTTGGTCACAATTACTAAAGTTTAGGTAAGTTTAACATAAAAACAACAAATCCCCAAAAGATCACAATACCCAAATAAAATATTGTGGTGGCACCATCATCCTCAGGAGTTACTTTTGCCTCACATGAAATTAGATTTACTGAAAAGGGAAGTGAAATTACTGAAAGGCAGATTTGATACAAAACCTTCAGGTGTCTATACAGCTGAATATTACCAGACCTTTAACTACTTAGCGTCATTGTGAGTCCTTGCACAAGACAAAGTCAACAAAACAATGGCTGCACCAGCTTAATATCGCTACCGTGATAGTGATATCAAGCTATCGCTAAAGGTCATTACGTTAATGACCTTTTTTTGACCTATAAATTAAAGATCATTGAAAAAAAGCTAGTTGCACTTCAGTGTGTACGGTGCAGCTTTAAATGAGCCTCATATCTGAATGACTGTAGTCTGGTGTTGTTGCAAGTGATTTCAAAACATATTGTTTTACTCTTGGTAAATCTTTTTTAGTGCACATCTCTGTAGATATAGATAACCTTTTATGTACACTGTCTGGTAAGTATTAACAAATTCCTAAGAGAAACAGAGGCATAATTCAGTGGCATGACATTTTCAGCTTTGAAATCAGTTATTACTTGGCCTCCAGACAGTTAGCTCTGTTTTCAGTGAACAGCCGGTTCTATCTCATAAAGCGAGGAGTCCGAATAGAGTTTCAACATCTAATTTGTGATGTCACTCTTAACAGCTCAGCACACAAAATAGAGGCTGTGAGCATCCCAGATGATTGCTGCCCTGGAATTGATAGCACTGCTAAATCTAAGGTTTCGTTTGAGGAAAAAAAAGAAGAAAGAAGAAAGTTCAGAGCAAGTTTGCAAGGCGAGTCTCCAGAGCTCCAGAGTCGCTTCAGTATGTGGATTGATACAACTCAGCCTATATGTTGGCTCCCTCATTTCCTGCTCATTTTCTCCTGAGTACTGATTGGACTGTCATGAGGTATAATGGAGGCGCTTTTTCTTGTTAGTTTGTTTTTTTCTAATTTAAGAGAAGATTGTTTTAAGATTTTAATTATTGTCGTTTTCCCTGCCTCATCTTAGTGCAATGCAAATAATGCTACATGTTCAATGAGACAAACCTATAGAATGGCCAGCTTTTGACAGGAGCTGAATACTCCAAGTCGTAAATTGACATCAGCTTTCAAAATGCAGCAATTGCAGTCCACCTTGAACCTCAAATCAGTGAGCTACAAAACATCACAGTGCATGAAGAAGAAAGATGGAGGAACATTAAAAGCTTGAAAGTGAAAAGGTGAGCTTGTAGCAGTTTTTCTTTTGAAAGGAAAGGAATCGAGTTAATGGGAGGAAAAATCCTGGTAATACCCAATAATTCAATAGCTGTCTGTGGATGACAGTAACTCTGTGACCACAGATTCACATAAATGCCTCTAAGGCTCAGTTTGTATTAAGCTGACCGTGAAACCACTAATTTTGTGTTTGGTTCTGTCCCTGTTTTGTTTCTTTTGTGTTTGGCTCAGCAAGATAAAAAACACCTCCCTTATGTAACACCCGGCCACCTCACAGCACAATACACAATATCAGAGAGAGAGAGCTAGAGATATTTTTTGTGGATAAGTGTATTTTTGTTTGCTTTCTACAGGGAGTGAAGAGGAAAGGAAAGCAAATTGAAAGAGATAAACTAATATAAGTACATTCTGTAACAGGGCTAGCAAAACTTTATACGGTACAATACTGAATACAATAGCCAGGCTTGGAGGCATGAAGTTAGTCCACTCCTCCAGATCCTATGCCACAATAATCTCTCCACCTCATCCAAATCTTTTTTTCTCTCCCCTGAATGGTGGTATGAGGATTGTTAGAGCTATTCCCCACAGACAGGTAAGTCTTTTTCCTCCTCTCTCCACAAAATGGCAACTAAATGTCAGACTGCTGTTCTAGTCCAAGTTCACCTTTATTGTCCTGTCTCATTTGCATGCTGATGAGGGCTGGCAAAAGGAGAAGAAATAGAGACATGGACCACTGAGGAGGAGAAAGGCTCCATTTGGTTAGTTGCCCTCTTTTGCTGAAGCTGACCGTCCCCACATTGTCATAAAACACAACTGCGACAGGTTGCTTGCTTGCACAACATGTCGCACAATTTTCTTTGCTAACTGCAGTGGCTTTATTTTGGGAGTTCATAGCTAATAGGAATGAATGGAGAAAGATCCTGGTTTATGATCTGGTTGGCAGATGGATAATAGCCACGAATGTATGGAAGTGAAAAGTCAACAAGATGTAATTTATGTTTTTGGAAACTGCCCCATAATGGGACTTTTTATTTGCTTCCATAAGTGTACTGCAAAAATATCTATACTAAACTTATCCTGCTTTTGTCAAGTTTTAGTCACAAACTTTAGTAATTTACAGGGATTTTATGGGACAGACCACAAACCTGTAATGAAGTGTGAACTTGCAATAACCTCAAGCTAATGGATATCTACAGTACTTGTTCTGGGAAGGTCTGAAAGGTTTGTTAGAAAACATTAGTGAATTAACAGCATCAGGAGGAGCAAGGAACACATAAAGGCATAACACTATGAAGAAGTTTGGGTTAGAAAAAAATATCCCAAGATTTGAATTTCTCACTGAGTGCCGTTTCATTCAGCACTGTGGGAAATGACACAACTGCAAACCTACTAAGACAAGACTGGCCAACTAACAGGAGGCCCATGCTAACTGTGGGGAAGCTGCATATATTCACAGTTCTGGTAACACGGGAGACCAAAATGTTACTTTTTGATCTAGACTCAAAGCACTGTGTGGCGGAAAACTAACACTGAGAAAACAGCAATAAAAAACCCATCTTCATTTAATCCTCATTTGGTGATGCTTTATTTTACCAAGGAAAAAGAAAGTGTTCAGAGTTGATGGGGAGGTGGATCGAGCTAAACACAGGGCAAGCCTGTGAGAAAATCTGTTAAAGGTTACAAAAGATTTGAAACTGAGCCAAACGTTCACCTTTCAGCACGAGAATGCTAAACGTACAGCCAGAGTTAAAGCTTGGATCGAGGGATTTCTATATGTGTGGATGCCCCAGTCAAATCCAGACCCAAAAGCAACTAAAAACATATAATATCAATTGGAAACAACTGTTCACAAATGATTTCCATCCAATCTGACTGGGGTGGAGCTATTTTGCAAAGAAAAAAAGAAAAATCTGAGTCTATATATACTAAGCTGGTAGAAATATATCCCCAAAAGAGTTGAGCTACAGCGAGAAGTGATTCTACAAAGCATTGACGCTGTGAAAAGGCGCTGTGAAAAGAATCTAAAAAAGTACACTTTTTAGATTTATATAAGCCAAAAAAAGTTGTAAATCATGAATCCTTCTTCTTCTACTTCACAATTATCTGCTACTTTATGTAGGCCTATCAAATGAAATCCCATTGAAACAGATTGTAGTATGTGGTTGTACGAAAAAGTTCAATGGGTTTGGATACCTATTCAAAGCACTGTGGCAATATAAATGTTACATATTCTCTAAAAACTGCTTCGCCTCCTTAAGCAGTGTATTTTTCCCGTTTCCCTTTTTGCCTCATCCCCCTTTACTCCTCCTGTATATTCTCTCTCATTTTCTCTTTCATTCTCAGCTTTACACCACATCTTTCTCTTTCTCCGTGTTCTTATTAGTCTTCGCCATGCATTCCTGAAGGGTGCAAGTCAACGTCTCATGTGAGAGCAGACAAGGCAGCTCAGCTTAAATACTTAATGGAAATTGCAGTTGTGCTGATCTGATAGAAAGAGAGTCAGGGCTGAAAGTTAGATTCTGTGCCCAAAAGCACCAACTTCAACTCTCCAATTTAGTCCACTTCTTGATTGAGGTGACAGACAAGTGAAGTGGAGAAAAAATCAACAGAGCGGAGTGCTGCATGTGTAAAAAATGAATGGCTGCAATTTTATCCTATTTCTAAATTTCCCCAGCTGAAAATAAAGAGCAACTTCTATATAGTCAAACTGTTTTTCTAGTGAATAGTCTTGATTGTCGAATCAAAACAAATTGCTGTTTGTAGGTTTTTATGAATAGATGGTTAAAAATGTGTTTAAATATAAACTTTTCAAAACAATGTCATAACAAATGATTACAGAAAAACAAAGTATGACTCACTGCTGTTTGCTTTGTTAGCTGGCAACATCAACAAAAAATATGAAGCTAAATTCAACAAATAACCGGGCTTTGTGAATGATGCACAAAGCCCAGTTTTATTAATTTTCTTACGATTGAAAGTAAAACATCTAATACAGTTTAAGCACATTTTATCCTCAAGAAATCTCATGATGCAAAAGTATTGCAATCATTTTCCTTTTAACATGTTTTCATCAGATTAAAGATGAGTTTTAATTTAACCTCCAGACTTTAGGCTATTTATTAAGCTACTGTTTATTACCTTGAACTGATGCAAGCTTTTCTTTCGTTAACAAGCTTCTACGGTTATTGGTTAGTGGCAAATACAGTGATTTGAAATTATGCTTTGTAAAAAAAAAGGGGGGAAGTTCAGGGCATCTTGAAATCAGGGGTGTCTCCAATGATTAGTTTTTGATATTGGGAGTCTGGGAAATTTTCGAGCTGACTAACTTTTCTAAATACTCACCAGCCACTTTGTTAGATACAACTTGCTTGAACAATGTTGGACCCACTTTTTGCATCCTGAACTGCTTTTATTCTTTATGGCATACATTTAGCGTGTGTTCGAAAACATTTCTTTATTAATATGATAGCATTGCACAGTTGCAACAGATTTTTCAGCAAAATGTTAATGTTTCTAAAAATCAGTTTAAGATGATTAGAAGGTTCACTGTCGTCATAAAGGGATGGGCATAATGGTGTGGCATTTAAACGATACTCAGCAGGTACTAAGGAGGCCAGAGGATGTCACAAAACTTGGATTTGTCTTTTAAGGTACTTCATTTTGTTATTTCTCTGTAACTTAGTAAGAGACATTTAATCAAATATTTGTAGGATTGCAAGCATATATTTAATCCTGTGCGTATTTAAAAAAACACCCAAATCTTATTTTTAAACTGTATCAAACCGCAAATAAATCACCAGAAGCCAAAAAATTAATAGCTGAATAATTGATGAGTATAAACGCGTAACTAGCTCTGCATATATTATTGTTTTATTTAATTAAAAGTTATTTCTTATGCAAAAATCAAGCAAAATTAAATTAGTAAAAGTTAAGAATGAAGATGCATTGAGTCAGATTTCTGCTTTAAGAAAAACAGAAATTTTCTTCACCTGTTCTGTGTTTTTAAATTAATCTCACAACTCCTGTTAAAAATCTTTTTTATTTTGACTCAAATTCCACTGGGGAAGTCTGATGTTGCATTAAATTCATAAACTATTAACTGTTGAAAGCATTGATTTAGCTCTGTAGGAGTCTCTTACATTTAATCTTGTTTTAAAGCTACTTAGCTGAGTTTAATATTACATAATGCTCTAAAAAAATTATGCAAACAGATCCAAACTCTGCATAAAAAAAAACTCCATGTAGAACTCTGTGCGCCTGAAAACCTTGTCCTATATCCTACATCATTTTTTTATTCACTGCACCTGCATTATGTTTTTCTTGGGTTTGCCTGTCTCCAATTTTCAGATGAGGATTTCTAGTCTCTACAGAAAGACAGGAAGCTTGCAGTCTCACACATGCAATTACCGTAAATGGCAAGAAAAAGGCACAACTTAAAATTGATTACCCAAGAATACAAAGCTTGTAAAGTTTTTGGGAAAAAGGGAAATCTCACACTTATCTTAACTGTGGATAAGACTTAATGTGGATAAGACTGACCTATGTTGTGCTTCTGGTCCTCTCGCACTATCTTGTGGTACCCTTGCTTGTAATGCTATCTTATCAGATACTGAGCTATGACACAAGTAACCCTTCAACCCCTTACTTGAAAAAGGGATTGGAAAAAAATCAGGCAATTTAGTTGCAAAACTCTAAGTTGCACACAAGCAACTTAGTGTTTGCCTGTGTGCAATTTTCTGCTTTAATCAAGCTAAATGTAATTTGCTTTTCAGTTAAGACCAGAGCAAACTTTTAAGTTTTTGGAGGAAGTCTTTTTTTCCCCCGCTTTCCCTGAATCAAGCATAGAAATGTACCAACTGTCACACAATGAAACAAGCAGAATAATCCTTTAACAAATCATAATCCATAAAAAGTTTTAGTGGGAAAAACAAGATATGAGAAGAGAATAAGAACCACATTTGTGAAACAATAAAATCTTACACAAATGTGGTTATTATTCTTTTCTCAAACAGGAGTTTTGAGCTGCAAGGTAAGCAGGTGCTTTTTCAAAGGAAGTTTGTTGTTTCCAGTTGGCTGCTCAGCCAATCTGTTTGATTATTTCTGCACTGAAATTCAGCAATGTTTGGTTTTGTTATTGTTTTAGGAAGGAGAAAAAAAACATGTCTAAAATTAAGGTAGTGTTAAAAAATGACCTTGTGCACAAATTTCTTCTACTTTTTGCTCGGTAAGAAGACACAGAATATTTCAGTGGCTTTTCAGTGGAAAATGTTATATTTTTACACAGTCAACTTTCTATCTTTAAATAACAATGTTATCCTAATTTGCAGCTAATAATCTTTGTTTAGTGGGTTATTTGGACTCACTTTAATAGACATTCAGTAGGCCTCAAAAGTACCACCGGAGCAAACTTCAGTTAAAATTGTAGTTTGCTGACAGGTTACAAAAAAATCTAAATGATCCGATTGTAACAATACTCCCATATATTTTCCAGATCTCTACATAAAAAGTTAAGGCTCAAGTCTGGATGTTTGGTTTTTATTTTTATCTTCCAGCCTGGCAAAAAGTCTTAAAAAAGCACTGTGGCAGAATATACCAACAATGAAACATGGCGATGGCAGCATCATGGTTAGGGTTACTGATCCTCAGATCAAATAAAAGTTTCTAACAAAGTTGGGATTATAACATCTAAATGCCAGTGAGTTTCAACGTGAACATTCAGTTTCCTGCTAGGAAAAGATGAAAAACTGAAGATGAAAAGGATGAAGATTGCAGAACTAAATCCAACAGAACATGTGTGCAGTTTGGATTCTACAGAATACAACTCAAAATGTTAATATTTTAAAATAGTTTATCGTGCAGTGGCGGCTGGCCAGTAGGGGGCGCTTGGGCGCCGCCCCCTTTAAATTGTTTAGATAATAAATGATTTCTATTCTGAACTGCAAAATACTTAGAAATGTATTTATTCATACTGTGTGTCCAATAGACATGTTAGAATTTATTAAAATAGTAAATACATAATTCTAATTGCTCACATTGTGCACACTTCCTATGTGCAGGGCGCCGTCCTAATGAGAGTGTATGTAGGCGCATCAACTTTTGGCAAGCAGGTGATCTGAGGCTGACTTTTAATTGGTTGTTTAAGGTTTTCCACAGGGCGCAGCGCTCTGCGTCCCGGACACACCCATTCTGTTGTGTCATTACTGGTAGAGCGTCAGTACTGGCTAATTTTTTTTAAAAAACATTGTGTGATTGGACAATCCCCGATTCGACTCATTAGCGCAGCTGCAGTTCGTTAGGTCGATTCACGGTTACGTTTGCATTAAGCAATGCATTTTACTGCTTTCCGTGTTTGCTATTTCAAAGTTCTGGCACGGAGGCAATGTGGACAACAACTGGGGTAAGAGACTTAAAACATCTTTCAGAAAAATGCAAACGGCACGAAAACAGCCGCAGCCACCTAGACAATGCAATGAAGCTAAGTTTTTGGGGGAAACTTAGCATAGCTGAAAGGTGCTTTTCAACTCTGAAAAGAATCAAGACTTTTCTGAGAAACTCAATGACTCAGGACAGGCTGAATGCATTGGCCATGTTGTCAATGGAGAAAAGACTAGTCACAGAGATGACTGACTTTAACAAGAATGTAATTGAGAAATTTGCAGGGCAGAAGGAAAGGAGGGCAAAATTCATGTTCAAATAGTGCTATTTTTTAAGATTTGTTTTGTTTGTTTTTCATTTGTTTGTTTGTGTGCGCCCCCCTCAGTTTTTTTAGCACCAGCCGCTACTGTTATCGTGGTTTCATTGTTTTACATCACAGAGTCCTTTTATTTTAACTGTGCTGTGCACACCTTAGAGATAAATTGTTTTTAGCCAATTCTAAAAATGTGCCTTGTTGTTGGAACATGTCATGTTTCCTCATTTGCAATAATTTGTCTAAACTCTTGTTTGTTGCAGGTAATTTCTGAAAGATCTAGTTCTGACTGCTCTAACACAGCTGCAAGAAAACCATTGAAATTTAAGCTGATGTACGCTATAAACTAGACAACATTAGAGTTTAGATGTGTAGTAACACACACCCACAGGAACAGAACACCCCTAGATAAATCATACAAGCAGATACAGATAATTTAACCATGGAAATTAATTAACTTCATACAAAATGTATTGATTAGATTTGGAAATCTAGTTATTATATCAAGGATAAAGATTGTTTTGGTATAAATTTTATATAAATTGCCTTGTTTCATGTGCAGGTCTGAATGTGCATGTACTCTCCATCTCCAACCGCAATTCTTTACATTCACTTCTTCAGGATGCCTTTTTGTAATTGCTGCTGATTCCAGGGGTCCTAATGAAAACCTCTACCCAGCTAATTATGGACTTCACAAAATTCTAATTAAATCCAATATGACTTGAAGAGCATCCAGTACCTGACAGGATCTTTAACATACAGCAATCTGCTGAAAAATGCCTGCCTGCCAGTTATATTTGTAATATTTCCCTTGCTTGCGGTTCAGCCACACAAAGTGGATAATGATTAATTTCCTTTTCAAGACTCATGCATTGAACTGGTTGAAGTTATTAAACTACATGATGACCAGTTAAGACTAGCTGATACACCAGTTGAAACAGGCTGAGATTTCTGTATCACAAACTCACTGGGTGAACTCTTTAAAGTTTAATTCAGGTTTCAAAAATAAACTATTATGAATATTTGCGTATATGACACAGAGCCGTTAAAAGGTTTTCACACCCATGTAGCGTTTTCAACTTATAACCAAAAATGTATGTGAAATAACACAATCTAATGCATATCTAGGTTAGGTTATAAACTAATATCAAAACAGCATCCTACCCATAATTCGAAAATGGAAAAATTATGCAACAATGGCAAACCAACCAAAACATGGCTGTTCAACTAAACTGAAGGACTGGGTAAGGAGACCATTAATCAGAGAAACAGTCAGTAGGCCCTTAGTAACACTAGATGAGCTGCACAGATCCACAGCTCAAGTGGAAACATCTGTTGAAGAAAACTACTAAGTTTTACACTTCACAAATCTGCTTTTATAGTAGAGAATGTGTGAAAGAAAACTTGTGGGATGATGCAACAGACTTGACATTGAGGTTCATGTTCACATTGTAGCAGGAGAACACATTGATTGAGGAGGGCTTAATACATATCCAGTTTCTTTGTGATACATTTTAAAAGCAATGAATCTCATCTTATCCACCTCATAGTTATGAGCTATTTTCTATTTAGTCTGTTGCACAAAATCCTGAGAAACTACATTCAAGTTTGTGTTTGTAGTGAGACAAACTAAAGAAACCCCAGGGGTGTGAATACGTCTGCGAGGCTATCACAGTGTTAAATGATCGGCAACACTGTGTTAGCTTCTGGGGAGGTGCATAAGGTGCAGAGAAGAAATCAAATATTCAAATGTTTGGCTTGGAGGAAAAAAAAATTTAAAGATTTACTGGTGGAGATCCAGGTCAATATACATAAGGTTGATAAATATAACTGAACTTCAGAAGAATTGACTGGTGGTAGAGCCAAGAGTCAAAGGAAAAATACTTTTGATTTTCCACTTCTGTCTGATTTCAAGGTAACGTTTAGTGGAGATACAGATGGGTATAAAGCAACATCTTTTTATTATGTTTTTTAAGTGATTGTAAGTTTAGAATATCCAAATATTTGCCCTCAAGCTGAACAATTGCCTTTCAAATTGCAAGAGATGTCACACAGATTATGAGGTACATAAATATACCCCGTTATGCCACAAAACACAACGGGGTTTTCTGCTTCATTTAGGCAGCCACACACAAATTTCAAAGGCAACGCTTAGAATCCTTGATCACTGTTCTTTGGCTCGAAGGTTTCCCAGCAGCACTTACACAGACTCTGGCGAAGGTAGCAACTTGCCCTTGCATTTAATTAGCAAGTAAACACATCTAATGTTTGCCCACCCCCAGGATGTAAATTAAATGTGCCTTGATTATAATATTGGTTACAATGATAATTTGCCAAGAAGTTGCTTTTTTTTTAAAAATAACTTTGCAAGGTTGCGCTCTAATGAGGACCGTAATAAGCTCTGATCTCATCAATGGGGTTAACTCTGGATTATGTAGAAAGATTCAAATTATGCTTTTAAAACCATCACACTATGAGTTTAGAATAAACTTCAAATAACTTGGTGATTATCTGAATCTTTTATGTGAGATACTTTTCAAGCAAAAATTAAAATGATCAGGAAGAACAATACAAAATGTGATGGCTTGGTGTGTTCATGCCAGAGCCTCCATCAAAGACTTCCTCCAAATGTCAGAAATGGCAAAAGCATTCACGCAGATGGATTTGAGGCCACAAACCTCTTGTGCCGTTGAAGAAGAGAGTCTGCCGGCGGGGATTCTGGATGACCACAATTGAGCCATCGTAGTTCTGCAGGCGGCAGGAGATCTGGGCAGTGCCTCCCTCCAAGACTGTCACATTCTCTGCTTGCACTGCTTGGCAACGGGCTGCGGGAGAGAAAGATTGATGTTCATAAAGTGATGCAAGGACTGCTTGATGGAGAGCAAAGACACAGAGAGAGGAGAGCGTAGGGAACAGATGCAGAAGAGCAAAAAAAGATAAATTCACAACTCTCTTGAGATAAAATCTTTCAAAATAAGGTACTTAACGCATTGCTCATTTATGTCCCATTTATCATAAAGATACAACGATAACAACAGCAAAAAGAAAGAAAAACAGAAAGAGAAGGAAAATAGACAACAGGGAGATTGAAAGACAGAAAGATGACACTGAAAAGTTCCACATGTTAAATAAGGTTTTTTATGAGCAAAAGCACTATAATTATAATAAGAGGGATAATAACCATCACCATTAATCCCTTACCAACTATTCACATGCCAACAACTACTTTGCCTCTGACTATTCTAACAGATTTAATAAATTCAAGGGTGAAAATATTCAGTGGTAGCTGCATTTATTGGCACCACTGGCGAAAGTGTGTATTAAAATCATCTTCTACTGCAGCTGCATAATTTCACACCGAGAAATTTAGAAAAGTTTAACCTTTTTTAAGTAGGAAAAAGGATTCAGTGTTAAGATGCATCTGTTTTGAAGGAAATCACTGGTGCCACAGTTGTTCCTCCTGCTGGAAAGTCATCTCCTTTAACACTTCACAAGGTTGGACCATATGGTGAGTGAAGCGTTTGACCGTCCCTCTTTGCATATGTCCATGAAAGAATGTTGATTTTGTGCCAAATGAAGAATTTCCATTTTGATTTGTGTTTGGATCATTATTCTGCTGCTAGATCCAGTGACGACCCATTTCCTGTTTACTGGTGCAATCCACCATATTCAACTGTGAGCTTAATGTGATTTTTTACATTTTCATCCTTCGTCTTACTTTAATAGTATTACTTTGTATTACTTTATTCCCCCCTGAAGAGTTAGATGTAACTTTTTGACAGCAAAGTCCCATTTGAGCAAAGGTGTCAGTTCCAGTTAAACTCCCAGAAGAATTCATCAAGCTCAACATATTTACTTTTATGATAAAACAGAACAAGATTTTGATTTGCTTTGTAAAGTACCTATCGCATCCCAGATCAGCTATGGGTGATTTCACACATATCCAAACCCATTCAATAAGTCTGAATATTAATAAATACACTATTCCTTAAGCTCCACAGATTTACTTTTATGACAGTAGGACAGAAAATATATTTTTTTCAGCATTAATTCAGGATTACTGGTTGGCATGTAGATAGCATGTCAAGGTTCTTATGATCAGGATGTGATGCTTTGTGGCAGTGAGCTTGAGGATAGTTTTAATCCTCAAGCTCAAGCTTTTAAATACATTTATTTTATTTAAAAATAAATATGGTTTCTCATCCAGTCTAAAAGATACTCAAATTCAAAGTTTGGACATTTTTTGATGTGATGTTTGGTGTTGTTTGCACTCAGAAACATGATCAACAAGGCTCTAACTTTTTCTTGACTTTTTTAGTGAACTGGTTGTTGACATGGGTTATAATTTTACTAAGTCAGGTTGTTAACCTGACACACAACCCTCCTGATTCTACTTCCATGCTTGGGAAAGGCATTGGCGCACATGAACTGCGCCAAGTGTGATTGACTGGATCCATTTGAGCTCTGGAACCAACTGTGTCTAATTTAATATTGCAGTCTCATTGCATGAGTCTGAAGTGGAGAGCACTGATGCACCATTACACATTCATAATGCAATTCATCATCCAGGTGCGTGCTAAACCCAACTGATTACATCCCATTATTCAAATCTAATGGTTCCTTATTAGAGTGGCAGGATGATGCACCAGCCTTGGCACTTGCGAACGGCTAACTCAGACATTCAGAGACCTTTTCTAACACCAGCTCCTCATAACTGCTCACCTGCAAATGAGAACAGAGATGGAATTCACACAGTGCAAAATTAGCACTCGCCGATACTTCCTTGAACAATCTGTTAATTAAAACTGATTGCTAGCCAACATCTTTAAAC